>NW_011357369.1:4982880-4999676 GCF_000735185.1 Notothenia coriiceps | reverse complement strand
CTAACAGGGATACAACAGAGACAGGTCAAAACTCGTGAAAATAAGCAAACAATTCCTCCCTGATAAGAGCAGAAAAGACACATTTTCTCAGCATTAGAGAATATGAAAGCAGCATTAGTTATGTCAGGGTATATGCAGGAATCCTGAAGTCAAATGTAAAACCTTTTAAGACCTTTTTTAAGACACTTTCCATACATTTTAAGACCTCATCGCCACTTGGAGTTTTAACCGGTTACCTTGGCGACACACTTTACCTCACATTGACTATATACAGTATTGATTGTCCTTCCTCCTTATCTTCCAACCATTTGGACGCAGACTTGCATTTCCCCATAACGATGTTGCTTAGCAACCGGCGTAAACGGAGCTTCGCGCGCTATCAAGCAGTGAGCGTGCGATGTCCTGTTCAGATGACGTCAAATCCAACGGGATGCCATAAATAAACTACACAGAATCACACTACACACCTACGCAATGATTACATTCAGGCAGACTGTAGAATACAACCTCTTTGGACAATTTATATACTTATTGAAAACAAGCTACAAAATGTAATACCTTGGAAAATGCCGTTTAATTACGGAAAATATATATGTCTCTCTAATAATTAATTTGTCTTGACTCACATTGCAGTGTGTACATCAGATCTTATTTAATTAGTACACAGTATACACAACTCTGGAGGGATTCCAGTCCGAACTTGCTTTTATCTTGGTAGTCTCGTTTACCCGACAAACCGTTGAACTCGTGAGGTCACCAGACGGGCACAATCTCGTCGTATAGTCCTGTCTCCACAAGCTTTGTTTCCAAAAATTACTAGGGTACAATTGGATCTATACTCTTACGACTCGATTTATTAGGCTTACGTAAACGTCTAGGTAGAATATTAAATTTCCCCCCCATTTTTTTTTTTTGGGGGGGGGGGGCAAATCCGAAAATATTAACGTGAAACATGCCTCTTTATAGTACGTTGGTCTCGTAATATTATCTTATGACAAAAATCTTCTGATGTAACTCCAAAACGTTGTTAGGAATAACAAATATAATGGAAATATAATACTATGAAAAAGGAAAAATACGTAACCAACAACCTCGGACCACAGAATTCTAAAAAGTACCCGGTTTTGATGCGAATGTCCCACAGGACGCCCCAAGAATTCATATTTTCACTTTTTAGTTAATCGCTTTTACTTNTATGAAAGCAACATTAGTTATGTCAGGGTATACAGGACTGTCTCAGAAAATTAGAATATTGTGATTTTTTTTAATTGCATTACAGAAAATAAAGAACTTTATCACAATATTCTAATTTTCTGAGACAGTCCTGTATACCCTGACATAACTAATGTTGCTTTCATATTCTCTAATGCTGAGAAAATGTGTCTTTTCTGCTCTATCAGGGAGGAATTGTTTGCTTATTTTCACGAGTTTTGACCTGTCTCTGTTGTATCCCTGTTAGCCAGAAGCTTACTAATAGCAGGGTTTGCGTGCGCTGCGTCGAGTGTAATCTCCATGTGTCAGCTATCTGTCCCAGTTAGATTAAAGCTGACCGACTGCTAGAATGATCCGTTAAAGCACTGGTTAACCCGCCCTTCTCTCCCTTCTCTCCTCATTGCTCACAATATTAGTCACTGAGCCCATCTTGCAATCAGGTATAGTAACTGGCAGACTGCCCCCAGTGAATGGATGTTTTCATCTCATCACAGTCGTCGTTTTTTTTGTGTTCGTTATTGTTCTTTTATTTAAAACCCAATGTTGGTAGCGGTTACCCTCTGTCTGATGCAAACAACCAGGCTTTTGAAATGGTGTTTAAAAGTAAGAGAATGCTGAAAAAGGACATTTCCACATTATTGAGTGTAAAGATTTTGAAACAAGGGAACCATTACCAACGTTGATTATTTGGATGTTCCCATCCCCCATGTTTTGCATCAGTGTTCCTCTGTTGTATTTTGATGTTCTCCCATTGATTATTTTCTTCCTGTTATTGTTTTGTTTCCTGTATGCCACCCTTCCTGCATGCCAAACACTCAAACATTTTACACTCTAATCCGGCTCTCCTCCCCTCTAAAGCCTCTCCAAGAGTACTGCTGGGAATGTGTCAGAACTACCATAAATACACGAAGCCCAAGCAGATCCGCGTGTGTGTCGGCACCTGGAATGTTAACGGGGGTAAACAGTTTCGCAGCATTGCTTTCCGAAACCAGACGCTCAACGACTGGCTGTTGGATGCTCCAAAGAAAGCAGGCCATCCTGATTTCCAGGGTATGTCTGTGGTTTAATAAAACATACTCACTGGGGATGAATTTACTGTCTGGACATGGTGTTTGATAGGGTTGCTCTTATTTATTAGGTGTAAGAAATAGCTTGACGTTTTGGGTAATACTGGTATTTGCATTCTTGAAAGGATTTTGATGAGAAGAAAGATACCACTCTCTTATCTGTTTGCTAAATACCTCAAATGCTATACAGTATCTTGTTTATTATGTGGTCTTAGTTAACTGGCAAGACTCCATGAAGAGACTGATTAAGACATATCTCTGTTTATACAGTATATTTACTTCAGTATTTGCATTTGCTTGTGAACAATAGGTATGACTTATTTTGATTAAAGCACTATATTGCTCACACAATCTTCATACAATTATATATGATCATCATTTTCTTTACCAGACAGGATGTTGAACATTTTGTGTTTCTTCTCTTTACAGACAGCAAAGCCAACCCCCCAGATATCTTTGCCATAGGCTTTGAGGAAATGGTTGAACTGAATGCTGGAAACATTGTCAGTGCGAGGTATGTATGCAATGATGTAGCCTCAGATAACTGACCTGTCTGCTTTGTGGCTAGTATTCATAACACTAATGCTGTTTTTACTTAAAAAAATTATAAATGAAATGCATGACTTGCATTAAAAAGGATATGGGAGTTCAAATGTGGCCATGATTTATTCAGGTTATTACTCATTAGGATTTTGTAACATCCTTATATTTGAACATATTACATTGTTAATGGTCCCTCTGAGACCCCATTTACACGCATACGAAACGCAAACGAACCGAATACGATATCAAAAAAGTCTTCCGTTCACACGAGACCGCTCGAAAGCGCTGGAGACGCTGTAGTACATATGCCGGGCCTGTAAGTGGCGCTGTACTTCTGCCACAAAATACACCAAAAGCAGCGAAGAAGACACCCCGAGCATGGTTGCCATGGTTGCCCTTCTGTTTATGCCCCGCGGCGGATTTAGCAACATGTAGTACACTGTCTGACCATGTTAGCAGCAGTGAGCAGCCAGAGGTTGGGAGAGGTGGGGCTATGGCTTAGTCGTTGTCAGGGAAATGATCGATATAGGCAGTGGCGTTTTACCACACGGGAGCCGTTTGGCCACCAGAGAGGTTCCGTCCACAGATCTACCCCACCCTTGGACCCGTATCGTTTATCTGCCGTTTCCCTGTCGCGGCCTCGTGTGGCCGAAACCGCCTATAAGAGAGAGAAACTGTAGCGGATACGACTCGCGTTTCGGTTCTTTGTTGGGCTGCAGCCCAGTGAAACACAGTCATTTCACTGAACAGCTATGATAAGAGGCTTACAACTAGGCGTGAGGAACATTCCAAACTCTAGTCTACCAAGGGTGAGGTTGGTGGAAGATAGCAAAAAGATCATACCTCCGACATGGAAACAGGCCAAGCGACCTCAAATTATGCTGAAAAACCATAGGAACTGTGATGTTAGATCAATGGCATGTTGTGCTTTCGACTGAGTTGAAATAATTGTCCAACAGAAGAAGGCAGTTTGTTCACAAAAGGGCTGGCGAAAATGTATTCTGCAGGCAGGACAACGGACCCAAAACCATACGCCAATGTCATTAACGAACTATCTTCAGCATGAAGAAGAACAAAAAGGTCCCGGAAGGTGGTGGTATGGCCTCCACAGAGCCCTAGATCTCACAATCATCGAGTCTGTCTGGGACTACATGAAGAGAACAGAGGGATTTTGAGGAAGCCTATACCACAAAAGATCTGCGGTTGTCTCAAGATGTTTGGAAGCAACCTGACCACACGCTTGCCTAAAAACATTGGAACACTGGTACTTCATACTTTATAATTGATGTTAAAGTACAGAGAAGGAAATGAATATCAATTTTAATATTTGTGATATAAAAATCATATAATATTGATTTGTGATTTGGTCACAATCAATATTAAAATGGAAAAAGGGTCTATTTAGAGTTATGTTTGTGACCACAATCAAATTAAAACTTGGATGATTTGGCAATGTTTGAATCTCTTGGATGGGAAAGATGGGTCCATCACGCATTATACAATAAAGCCACAAATCACAACTTCCATTGGAGCATATTACAGAAAACAAAAGTGGGTCATTTCATGTGCAGGGCAGGAAGAGCCCTCCTGTTGTAGTAATAACAATTAACAAACACAGCCTTCGTTGTCCCAGTCCGTGGCAATTCACACCATGCTCTGAAAAGAAGCCAGGACTGACAGGTTCACACTGTACATCCTCTCCTGCAGTTCCTTAGAGACAGGACACACCGAGAGATTAGTCACACAGCAAGCCAACATCCAGTAATGATCCATAATCACATCAGTGTCTATTTAGTGTTTTTTTATTACACCAGGAGATCATTCCATCATCTGTCTAAAAGGTTCATTCAGGAAATGAAACAGTAACATCTACAGTCATCATTTTAGATGAGAGTTAATTTTAAGGGTCTATCTTCAGGAGTGGTTACTGAACGTCGGAGTGAGGTCATCATATCTGTGCTCAGAAACCCCTCATGTGATAGCTGCAGGACTCATAAAGATACTAGGAGGGGTTTCGTTTTACTAGCCTGTCATGTGAGCTTCTTCCACTCGGGGTTAGTAGTCCACAGTGGAAAGTCTGATAAAAGTGATGTATTCGATGTAATATTATCTGTATACCGTTGATGTAGTGTAAAGTTAATGATTTACATTCAAGATCAACTTTGGAGTAACCCCTGAGGGGAAGTTTGTATTGCGTTTATGAACAACCACACGATATACACAACACCACCTAAAGACAGGCACTAATGAAGGGCAGGCAGAGCCAAGGGGCTTAAACCTGTTCCAGGTTCCTGGGGGCTCGGAGACACCTCTGCAGGTTGCCCAGGAGGCTGGCTGGGGACCTCTCCAGCTTACTCTCCAAATACACTCCACCTTTTTGGTCCGATGCAGGACTTGAACCGGCGACCCTTTGGCTTCTCNGGATCGCTGTGCATTCGTGTGTGGGTTTTTTGAGACTCCCCTGACGCTCACCCGATTCGTACTTGTAATTTTTTCTATCTATAGCCAATCAGATGTCTCCTTCATTCTAAGCCAATCACATGAGCGCGCCCTCACGAGGGTAGATTTCTTGCATTCATGACACTGCATATACGCATTTTGCAATGTCCGGTCAGCTCGCTAAACAGAGGGCCGAGCTTCAGGTGATCATGTAGAGCTGCGTGTCCCCGTCAGACTCAGCAGCTGATCTGATCTCTCTCTCGCGTCCGGTTACACTTCACTCGCGTTTATGTCCATATCGATCAGATCCAGCTCTCCTGATCGGCCTTTATAGAGAGCACCGATCAAACTACTAAGAGTGAATATCGGCCGATATACTGACATGTCCACTTGTTGATGATGGTTGTGGTAGAGGAGCTGTAGATTTTGCACTAACATCTGTAGCATGGTCAGTAGCAGTAGAACTAGCAGTAGCAATAGCAGTAGCTACTGACCATGCTACAGCAGTGAGCAGCAGAGGTGGGGAGAGGTGGGGCTATGGCTTCATTGTTATCAGGAAATGATCGTATAGGGTGTACACACTGAGCCGTTTGCCCCCCCAGAGCGTTCCGTCTGCAGATCGATCCACCTTGGGACCCGTTATCGTTTTAGGGGTCCTTTTCCGCGTTTCCGTTACGGCCTCGTGTGAACGAACGTCCTATACGAAAGAGAAAAGTAGCGGATACAGCCGTTTGCGTTCTCGTGTAAACAGCACCTTACCCACACTATGTTTTTGCCTTGTCTTTCTGTGGTTTCTGCAATATACATTTTTTTTTTTTTTTGTCTTAGCACTACAAACCAGAAACTCTGGGCAGCTGAGCTACAAAAAAACTTATCACGGGACCACAAGTATGTGTTGCTGGCTTCAGAGCAGCTGGTGGGAGTCTGTCTGTTTGTTTTCATCCGCCCACAGCACGCACCCTACATCAGGTAAGAACTGTATACACTCTCATGAGAGAAAATCCCAGTTCTAGGAACAGATATAACCTCATCATTCAATATTTCTTCCAGGGATGTTGCTGTGGATACTGTAAAAACTGGGATGGGCGGGGCTACAGGGAATAAAGGAGGTGTGGCCATCCGCATGCTCTTCCACACCACCAGCATCTGCGTCGTCTGCTCCCACTTTGCTGCTGGCCAGTCACAGGTCAAGGAGAGAAATGACGACTACAATGAGATCACGCGCAGGCTGACTTTCCCCATGGTAATTTTCCTGTCAACAAGTGATTTAAAAGTACATTTTCTCGTAACATTACTAAACCGCATCCGTCTCGTTTTGCCAGGGTCGTCTGCTGTACTCGCATGACTACGTTTTCTGGTGCGGAGACTTCAACTATCGAATCGGCCTGCCCAATGAGGAAGTGAAAGAGCTCATCAAACAGCAGAACTGGGATGCCTTGACAGCTGGGGATCAGTTGTTTGACCAGAAAAATGCTGGTTTGGTATGACCTACTGTTCACCTGCATGCTCACATCACTAATAACTTTCATTTCCTCAGAACAGAAACGTTTGTACCACGGAATTGAGCATTACACATACTAATACAGAAATGTCTTCATTTCATTTCAATCTTTATTTCGAACAGATTAAAAAAAATAAATATAACAAATGTGAAAAACAGAATACCGTATTGTTAAAATACATAATAAATAATAATAAATCATATGTGTCCGAAAGGAAGTAGGAGGAAGCAAATACTTATTAATTCCCACCCCTTACTTGATCAATGATTGTCCTTTCCACAGGTTTTCCGTGGTTTTATCGAGGGCAAGTTAGATTTTGCTCCCACCTATAAGTATGACCTCTTCTCAGAAGACTATGACACCAGTGAGAAGTGCCGCACACCGGCCTGGACCGACCGCATTCTCTGGAAGAGGAGGAAGTGGAACTTTGACAAAACAGGTGCAGAGCCTCTTCAGATATTTCTAAATAATCTCGTACCTATGGGCTCAGAACAGTCTCGTAATACTCACATGCACACAGAAGGATTCAAACTTGTATTTCATGATCCGCAAAAGGATCCACACTTGTGTTTTTCAATGCACACACAAATGTGTTCCGTTTCATATACATGTAAATAAAATCCAAACACAGAAAAAAGTTTTACATATGTATTTTTGATCCACACATATTTGTTTTCCGTTTAAATCCCCTGAACCTGCAAACACAAACCGCTTTCTGTGCATGGACCGCTCTGCATTCGTGTGTGGGTTTTTTGAGACTCCCCTGACGCTCACCCGATTCGTACTTGTAATTTCTCTCATCTATAGCCTGCAAAAGGATTCACACTTGTGTTTTTCAATGCACACACAAATGTGTTCCGTTTCATATACATGTAAATGAAATCCAAAAGTTGTACATATGTGTTTTTGATCCTCACATATTTGTTTTTCGTTTAATCCTCTGAACCTGCAAACACAACCCGCTCTCTGTGCACGGATCGCTGTGCATTCGTGTGTGGGTTTTTTGAGACTCCCCTGACGGTCAGCCGATTCGTACTTTTAATTTATTCTATCTATAGCCAATCAGATGTCTCCTTCATTCTAAGCCAATCACATGAGCGCGCCCCCTCGAGAGTATGATTTATTGCGTTCATGACGCTTCATATACGCATTTTGCGCAGTCCGGTCAGCTCGCTAAACAGAGGGCGGAGCTTC
The DNA here is from genome assembly GCF_000735185.1 of Notothenia coriiceps. NCBI lineage: Eukaryota > Metazoa > Chordata > Actinopteri > Perciformes > Nototheniidae > Notothenia > Notothenia coriiceps. The sequence goes on along the minus strand of NW_011357369.1, from coordinate 4,991,719 downwards.
AGGTGATCATGCAGAGCTGCGTGTCTCCGTCAGACTCAGCAGCTGATCTGATCTCTCTCTCGCGTCCGGTTATACTTCACTCGCGTTTATGTCCATATCGATCAGATCCAGCTCTCCTGATCGGCCTTTATAGAGAGCACCGATCAAACTATTTACAGTGAATATCGGCCGATAATGACCGGCGGGGCTCCCCCCGTTGACAGTTCACTGTCTAGCACTGGCTTCGTAGTGCACTGATCGATTAGGCTAAGCTAACCTGTAGCTTCTCCCTCCACACTCACAACAACTTCATACAGACATACATAAAGCAGCTGTATTCGCCATACAGGAAACACACATTTAAAACGGTTTTGCCTGCCGTTTTTGTGTACACACATATTTATATTCATCAATGGTTCGGAAAGTGGCGCTGTACCTTAATAATATAAAGGCTTGCATTTGCGTGCATTTCCTGTTCGGAAAGTGGCAATGTACTGAGAGTGGAGGTGTCCTGTGCGCGCTCATGTGATTGGCTTAGAATTGAGGAGACATCTGATTGGCTATAGATAGAAAAAATTACAAGTACGAATCGGCTGACTATCAGGGGAGTCTCAAAAAACCCACACACGAATGCACAGCGATCCATGCACAGAAAGCGGTTTGTGTTTGAAGGTTCAGAGGTTTTAAACGGAAAACAAATATGTGAGGATCAAAAATACATATGTACAACTTTGTTCTGTATTTGGATTTTATTTACATGTATATGAAACGGAACACATTTGTGTGTGCATTGAAAAACACAAGTGTGGATCCTTTTGCGGATCATGAAATACAAGTTTCAATCCTTCTGTGTGCATGTGTGTATTTTGAGACTGTTCTGAGCCCATACGTACCCTTCTATTTCAGAACTCATGACAACATTTCAACACTGTTAAAAATATGTTTTAGTCATAGTTTTAAATTTGTGTGTGTTTTGCAGCTGAGGAGATGAATGTAGTAGGAGCCAGTACTCCGTCTGGGGAGAACGAGGACGATCCGGACAACCCCTGGAACCCTGGGACGCTGAAGTTCTACAACAGGGCTGAACTTAAGACCTCAGACCACAGGTAAAATACATATACAGTCAGGTCCATAAATATTTGGATGTAAATACCCTCAAATTAAAGCTGAAAGTTGGCGCATATTGAGTGTTTAATTTCAAGTTAATTGTAGTGGGGTACAGAGCCAAAATTATGAAAATGGTGTCAATGTCCACATATTTATGGACCTGACTGTGTATAACCGTTTCACCTTTAGCAATATCATTTTCTGCATTTCCTTCTTATGTCACATCTAGTCGTGTAAAGTGGAACCAACTAATCACATATCCTCTGAAGTGTGATTAACTCTTTAATTAAACATCACTATCCTCCTGTCCTTCTTTAGGCCCGTGGTGTCGATCATAGACGTGGACATCCTGGAGGTGGACCCCGAGGCGCGGCACCAGGTCTACAAAGAGGTCATCGCCCTGCAGGGGCCCCCAGACGGGACCATCCTGGTGTCACTCTGCGCCTCCGGCCCCGACGATTACTTCAGCGATGAGCTCATAGACGAGCTGCTGGATAAGTTTACTAACTTTGGGGACGTCATCCTCATCAGGTGAGACTTACATCCCGACACAGACAGACACGCATCACCTTCAGACGCTGAGACTGCATTGACCATGTCCTTGTTTATGCAGGTTTGTGGAGGAGAAGATGTGGGTGACTTTCCTGGAAGGTTACTCTGCTCTTGCTGCTCTTTCTCTCAGCGCTTCCACTGTAAGTCATCACTGTGTAACGATCAACTATCAAAAATTTGCTGTGTATAGTCCCCACGGAAGTGTATTTACTTCTGTCTACATCCACACATTCACAAAATAAACAAAGACAGGTTTTATACATTATTCAATTATATTCACAGTTTTCCTGCCAAGCAAAACACAAACAAAAAGTCAGCTCGGCGATATACCGAAATTGTCTTTACTGCCTAATTCAGGCCACGATAGTTCATTGAAAAAAAGGCTGTTGCTCCTGCCAGTGCCGTTTCTTCCTATAGGCGGACTGTGCAGATGCATAGGGCCCCCGCGGCCACTAGCTGAAAGTTCAGGTTCAGCCTCAATATATTTGAGTAGAATTCAAATTAGCCGTCTTTATTTGTAGACAGCCAAGCCCCCTCCTGTATTCGGTGAAGCATTATATGCTTAAAAATCAAATGTAGGATATAAACACAACTAAACTGCAATGATAACAAAGCTGTGGCTTGTGTTTGTAGGGAAAAAGTCCAAATCATGTTTGGGCTGTCACATTGTTGAGAAAATGCTGCATCTCTTGCATTTATTGACATAGAGGAGCCTTATTGTTTACCTTTTTAATATCATTTTTTGTAAGTTCCAATTGCTTGGTTTTCGTGAAATCAGCCTGTTTTCCTCTTAAAGTGTAACAGATTTATGCGTCTCCACAGATCCTCTTAAAGGCTTCGGAATCCCCCCATTGTAGTTAAAAAACTGTAAAAACTAGGCCCCCCAAACAGCATCTTGCATGGGGCCCCCAAAAAGCTAGAAACGGCCCTGGCTCCTGCGCCCACCGGCAGCAAAAAACAGAAATGTTTGTAGGCCTATTTAGGCTATAATCCACAAAAAAGGAAAACACGATGATCGGCGTGGCACAAAGGAGCGATCTCACCCTGTGTTGGAGAGAATCTCTCTATCTGTGCGCGTCCTCTGCCACGGAGACGTGCTTCCAGGTTAGTCGATGCAATATCCACAAACGGTTACTTTCAGTTACCTCCCCCGTTGCATTTGAACATATATACATGCTGAGGAAACTTAAATGTCCTGCTGAATACCCTCATTCGCCACACACACGCTTCCTCCTCCCTGAGACTGCCAAGGCACACCAGGGGATAGGGGTAACAACTCAAATGGTCGAGAGGTAAATAGATGAGGATGCACATCTTATGTAAGCCTTCTCCGCGTTTGGGTGGTCCGTATGTGGAATCTGATCTTTATTGTTGTGAAACATATCATGAGTGTCTGAATATGTCACCCACGTTTTTCATAAATCCACCCGGTTAACACGTTCAAAGAGGGTGAATTTTTCTACTCTCCCCGGACAGTAAAAGTAGGCAATCCGATCATGAGATGTTGATACTCTCTGTTTTACCTCGTTTTTTTTTTACAGCCATCTTATTAGTGCTAACAGACTAAAAATTTCTGAAATAAACGTTTACTACCACCTTTTTAATTCATAAAACAGTGTATTGTTTTAAGTAGAGCTTAATGAAACCAATATAATGCGGAAACAACCCGGTTACTGTCTTCCAGTTGCAAAAGACGATTCAGAAGTGTTCCAAAAGTGTGTGACAAACCGGGGACATAAACCGGGGAAGAGGTACGTCTAGAAGGAGATCTCGGTCACTGACACTAACCCCGAACGGAGCGACCCGGTTGTGCCTGCAAAGTTTGAGGGGAGGTTTCTAAAAAAGAATACCCCAACTCTAGACCTCTGACCGAATCCGGGTGAGGTCCTGGAACTTTACGAAGAAATGCTTCGGTGAGGAAGCAACGGGGCCCGGCCACACAAACCCTAGTAACGGCTACGACTTTCTGGGTCGGTGCAAAGTAGAAGTTACGGGAACGACTACCCTTCTCCAAAGTGAGTTTTAGAGTGCGTATGTACCCGGGGTAAAGTAAGAAAAGGAGGATGTCCTCAGTTCAGCAGGACCAGGGAAAACGTCTTTTTGTTCGGGGTTTCGTACTACAAGAGGTGGGGGTACAAGTGTCCATCCCATACCACAAGAAACCTACGTTGAGTCGTAAGAAGAGAAGGTTTGTTCAAGATCAACTCAAAATGGTTTTCAATATAAACCAAAGTAGACCTGGTATACTGTAGAGGTTAGGAGAAGACCTAGTGATTACGAGGAGATCGTTTGAAGTCTGCCCGGACCCTGTACATGACCGAATGTCGTCCCCCCTGTGCAGACCGTTACGTCTACTAACTCAGGGACGCGCATCACACAATGGACCACCTCGAAACAACGAAACAGGGTCGAGAGACGTCCACAGTAAATGATCAGGGCCACCAAAGACCTAAAAACGAGTGGCAAGAACACTAGTAAACTGGGGTGCCCACTTAGAACGCACCTCGGGGTCTAGCTCCCCCTCTAATAGTCACCAGAACATACAGAAGGTAAAAGATTACTAACGAGGGTGTCAACTAAAGAAGTGTGTTCGACGAATGGATAACGTCTAAGGGTCAGAAGGTGGACCACGTCCAGATGGTAAAACAAAGACCAGAAACTGTCGAGAAAACCAGAACCGGATCACCCTCAAACCTCACGACTGACAAACTCCAACACCTGTCCACAGAACATATGATATTGCGCAAAGTTTGTCCACGGTCAATTGTCAATTGTTACCTCCTGTCTCCTCCCGAGAGATTTCCTCTCCGAATGTCCAGACACTCTGGTCTTTAGAACAAAACAAACAAATCAACTGGTTTCATGAATAAAATGGCTCCTTCAAATGTTTATTAAAGTACTTTAGGCATGTCTACACTAAGGACCAGCAAAGGGGGGTAAGACAGAGAGTATAACTCACATGGGAATCCTACTATTTTAATGTCCGGGAGAGAGTTAGAAAAATTCACCCATCTTCTGAACGTGGTTAACCACCGACTGATAGTTAATGAAACAACGGGGTGACATATAGGTGATTGTAGTCTTTACTGTCCCCCTGCACTTTAAATCTGTACTGAGTCGTTGGTGAACCGATAAGATGTGTAGTTTAACTATAAGAGGCAAATAAAACCCACCTATCGAAAACCCTTGTAAATTAAATTATTCAATCATGCGAATTGACTTGGGTCATTCAAGGGTAGTCCACGTAGGTCAGTCCAAATTCCTCTCCGAAGTTCAGTAGACCTACCAGGTCACTTACATAATCTGAAAACACAGTTCGTAGTTGTTAGTAGACGTCGTGATGCAAACAGAACAAGTTTGACTTTGCCTCGTAACGTTGACCTGCTCGAAGGCATTTAGTCTGATTAACGCGTTACACCGAAGACACTCGCAGTCTACCTTCATCGTCGGCGCGATCCCAACTTACGAAGTCGTTACACTCGTGTATTCGTGTGTCAGAGTGAGATTAGTAAATGGAGGGTCTCACGGAAGAAATTGACGTTCTCCCGAGTACGGAGGAAGTCCACACTACCTTTCGTCACCCTGTTTCAACTTTTACAATTGTGGAACGAATTCGAAGAATACTGTACAATTGTGCCACTATTCAATTTATAGGTGTGAACGTAACCTCGCTAAAATACAAAAGAAACTGCTTCTCGTACGAAAACATTAATTGTCCTTCCCAACTTGGAATGGACTCAAAGAACTCCCCCACGAACCACGAGCGGCCCGGCTCCCCGCCACCGCAAACCCGAGGTACTCACATCCCCGTGGCCGACCTATAGTTGTCCTCGGCGACCTTCTAAATTTCAAGTTACTTTTCCGCCAAATTGACTCCGTCTCAAAGTGGTTACACGTTAACAAAGGTCTTATAAAAACTGACCAAATGTTTTATTATGACATAAAATTTAAAACAAATATATTTTAAACTAAGAAACAATAGAAATAAACAAAATGGAACACAACTTAGCGACCAAAAAAGTGAGACTGGACACCGACCGATAATTTGCGGAACTAAAGGGTTGCGCCCCCTATTCAAATTCTCACATGCGTATAGTACGAATAACTATTATATCACCATGCCTGGTATGCGATATATTTTCCAGTATAAATATGAAAAATCAAAAGGTTTTATGGTTTGTCTAGTACGCTAAAATCGGGTAAGGAGTAAAGAGAGCTTCAAATTGTGAAAGAAACTACCGACTCAATACACCTCTTGTCGGGTAGATAGTCCCGGACCTATCATGATGTCGCAGGGCGCGAAAGCTTGCCCGTTACAGGCACCGACAGAGGAGAAGGACTAACCACTCAACCGGTTATCGGCATCGCGGTGAAGACACTGCAAGTATCTTCACAAGTTTAGCCCTAGTCAGACATCAGTTAGGCAACGTCGGGGAACAATCTCCTACAACCCATACCTCCTTTTATCTTCCCAACACCAAAAGACCGTGAACCCTCAAGCGGACCTTGTGGCCTGTGTACTAACGACATATTTCTGCATGTTTCCGTACACGTACTATCCAGTGGAATCTCAGGTCAGAATAGACATATACAGTGTGTTATGTTTGGTTGTTAACAAAAGGTGGTTAAATGCATTTAACTTTTTCCACTCTCCTCAGAACCACTGAATTTTCATTTCCAATATTAGCTGTATTAAAGGAACACTCGCAGTGTGCACCAGTTAGTGTGCACATCTTAGGTTCCGGAATCTTATCTTCACAGTTGTACGTCTGTGCGTCGCTGTGTCACTTTCACCAACGGACGACCAAATTGGCGTACAGGATCCATCGCGTCTCAGACTACTCGATCCTCGCACTTCGATAACATGTCCGGGCCCCTGTCACCCACAGCGACAGGTTGTCGGTGCCGTCCTGGGTCTCCATCTGACTGGACGGGGTTATCGTCAGTGTGAGTATAAATAGACCAAGTCCCGAACTTTGGCCGCCTGGGATGCCGAGGGTCAGGTTCGGACGACTGACTTCGGTGACGGAACAAACGACCATCAGCATTTCTGTTTGTTGCGTGTGTGTGCAAAAAATTTCTCGGTGATGTATTGGATAAAAGTTTTCCTTTGACATTCTGTGTGATGTTCGGGGAGATTGTGATGGTGTCAATTTATTAGTGTGCAACTTGACATGACCTTTGATAGGGATTACTCAACCGAATTTAGACAAGTCAGCAATATTTTGTTTGTCTTAAACCAAATATAAGGTCGTCCGCTGTGACCCTCGGAGTCGACTAACAAGTTGACACAAATCGTTGTGCTATGGTCCACAACAGTACGACGTGTAGATTTTAAGTGGGACCAACCAGCCTCCCAAGGAGGTGCTGCAGCCGGAACGACCCGCCCTCCAAGAGGCCACCCACCCCCTCCCTGTCTGACGGCGCGGCCCTCCCCTCTCCTCTCCTGGGTCCCCGCCTGGGACGAGGTCCGACTTCTCACGACGCACTTCCTAGAGGAGGTTGAGTAGCAGGTGTTAGTGGACCCTTCTGCCCGTCCTTAATAGTTAGGTACGGGCGACTAGAAGAAAGAAACATGAAGGGGGGGTGGGGTTGGGAGGGAATATAACATTTCGTCAAACTATCAGGGTCTTTTCGCGATATGATCGTATATTACATAATGTCACCACCCTCATCACCTCATGTTTATGAAGCAATGACATGAATCATGTAAAAAGACCATAGTCATGAAATGAGGTGATGAATACAAAAGACTGCTGAACCATGAAATTAAAGAATGTAAAAACTTGTGCTTATGGACAATGAACAGATTAAGAATGTAAAGGTTGTCCGAACAAGGAAATCAAACTTAAACACAAAGCCACCGCACCTACGAATAATAATAAAGTCAGTAACGCAGGATAACGAAACTTGTGCTAGCACATAGGTAGTAAAGAAGCACAGAAGAGATTTCTTCTCCGGGCGGCGCTCCTTTCACTTTTGGCCACAGTACAACGGAACAAGTCGTAGCTTTGTAAGTAATCTTGTTCTGGTAATACAATTATACTTCCTCCCAGTCCATGAGGACTTTTGTGACGAATCAATATGAAAATGGCTCATGTAAAGTTTTCGGGGTGGTGAGAAAATGGAGAATGAACTCATTTCTCTTCAAATCAGTCCATGAAGGCCATGAAAATGGTCTCATAGAAACCCTTTGTGCTCATAGCATGAAGATGAAACTCAATTCTCTCACAAATGAAGGTAAGGCCTACACAGTAATAGTAATAACTACATGAACTTGCCATCATGCAGCAATTCATCTTAGGTGTCAAAGACTTCATTTACTAAGCCATAACAAATCGTAGCGGGGAGTGGTAAGGTGATAGCATTGGAGTAGCCGGCTAGGCACACAAGTCCTCGTCGCACCTCGAGCGACTCCTACAAGGTGTCTAGGAGAGCGTGCGACGTAGAGCAGGTTCTAAGAACTAGGTCGGACCTCGCGCTTCTCGCTACGAGGCTAGTAGAACGGCTCCTGGACTGGTATATTGGCTGCTTCTACTTTCTTCATCTCAACCTAATCGTAACTAGTCCCTCGTAATTTTGTTAGCACAACAAGCCAAATTTACTATTTCTAACTATGTGTAAAGATATCTGATTCTGATTTTATTAGTTTCGTATGGTGTGTAACTAAGTCCAAAGACGTCGCACATTCATTCATCTCAATGAATATTTCGCGAAAAGTGTCTGTTTCAGTGTCTGACTCGTTTTGTTATTTTTGTAGTAGTATCTTAGCATGTTACTATTTACTTGTGTGCACAATTTGTTTCGTGGTTTTTGTATTATTTTTGTGTTACTTTGATTTATTTTGCATCATATTCTTATCTTATTTTAGTTCGTGTGGCCAATGGGTTTACGGACGGGTTTGTCCTTACAGAAATTTAATGCGAAATTCCAGTCGTACTGGCATCTACTCGCCCGTCTCGCAAGGTATCGAATCCTCGGTCGCCGAAGCCTCGCGAGCCAGTGGCCCCAGGAATTCCACGCATGCCCCCTGTCCTGTACATTTAACATAACCGTCCCCTTTTCCAAATTTCCGTACACAAATATAGTACTTACTTTACTTGATACCGTCACGTATAAATAGGAGCGTTGACCGTTAAACAAGTTACAGGTGACAATACATGGAGCGCCGCGCGGGTCTCGAAAAAATCACCCGCGCAGT
>NW_011357369.1:4978073-4982835 GCF_000735185.1 Notothenia coriiceps | reverse complement strand
AAACATGCCCTGTTGTCGTGAGAAACAAGTGCAGAATGAAAAACATCCATTTAAACTCAGGCCCGCCCCGGCCCACGAGGATGAAAACGGGATCCCCGTTTGCGTTACTGTTTAGTGTCATATAGACCGTTCGGCCCACACTAGGACGACCGATAATGACAGTAAACAACTGCGGTAAACCGATAACGGGTCACAAGGTGGATAGAACGGCCATACGCAACGCTCCTGGGGGTGTCCAACGGCTCCGTGTGTGCGCCTATACGATCCATTTTCTGATAATGAGATGCAATAGCCCCCGCCTATTCCCCACCTCTGCTGCTCACCCCCCACGTCAAAGTAAACCTGCACACCGAATTCCAGATTATTTATCTCTCTGTCGATATGGACATAAACCGGCGAGTGAAGTCTAATCTGACAGGAACGGAGACACGCAGCTCTGCTCACCTGCAAGCTTCCTCCCCGCTGTGATGCGCGGGGAACGGAGTAAAACCACACACTTCAAGTCAGATCATCACCCTTATGCCTATTTTAATTACCTCTCAAACTACTAAAACTAGTTATAAATATGTTTATTTTTACTGTCGGCCGGGGTCACTCATTACTGGATCAGCTGCTGCATGAGAACTGATCACTGGACGCGTCCGAAAGAGAGGGAGGAAAAGAGAGGCTCCCGTGTATTTTATTATTATATTATATAGAGTCGTTACTCATTTGTTTTAAAGCTCAATAAATAACAAAGAAGTACCTTGACCGCACTTGTTCATAATTTTTCCGGAAGATTTAAACTTTAACACACAAGTTGACCTGGCGAAAAACTCTGCACGGTTCCCTCGGCCCCCCACCGCGGAGAATAAACAGAAGGGCAACCATGACAACCATGGCTTCTTCGCTGCTTTTGTGGAGGAAGTTACGAGCGCCAACGTACAGGCCCCCTGCATATGTACTGCAGCTTTTCAGCGGGTTGGAGCTAAACGGAGCTGTCTCGTGTGGACAGTCACTATCCGGTGAACATTGCGTGTGGATGGAAACTTTTTTGCGTTTGCGTTAATCCTATGCGTTTAGCCGTATGCGTCCTCGTGGGGCCGGGGCCTCAGATTACTGCTCTGTGATGCTAGTTCAAGCAGATACTTGGCATCTCATCTTGGGTGCAAGTTCATCAATGTTTGGGCTCAGGCTCTGAGCTGAGGAAACCCTCAGGATTGAGTGAAGGTGTGCGTGCAATATACCGGCGGGCCAGATCTAATAGTAGTTAGAAATTATCCTGCGGGCCGAAATAAAATCCACCAAGGGCCTGATTTGGCCCCTGAGCCTTGAGTTTGACACATGTGGTCTAGATGAAGGTAAAGGGTATTTTGCATATTTAAGTAAGAGTTATTTCCATTAAACAACATCTTTATCGGGAAGTTTCTGATCAAAAATCTTTTTATTGCGTTTCGACAATGCATAAGTAATGTTTTGTCATTTCGAAGTGGAAAGCAACATATATGCATACAAATGAGACAATGGTCTGTACTGATTGTATGTACAAAAAGAAAAAATGATTACAAAAAACACAAACAAACAATAACAACGTGGATTTATTGGGAAGTTTGTGTGTGAGGTTAGCTGAATCCCACCCTCACAGCAGCGGCGTGTGTAATTAGCAGAGTTAGCTTACTTTGGGTGACAGTACAGTGAAGTATTACACAGAAGCAGACATCTTAGTCGCGTGGGAACATGTTCGCGGGCACTGAGAGGGGTTCAGTGGGAGAATAGTGTAAGAGGAGGCGTGTGTAGTAAGCAGTTGGCTCACAGAACAAGGCCTGCTTCTCCTCCAGACCTCCTGCAGCTCGGGAAAGATTGAATCATCATTAATTATGAAGTCAGCCCTGGGGAATTCAATCTGTCATAGGTTGAGGGGGGGTTTTCAGTGCACTCGTGTGTGATTCTGTTATCTTTGTTAATTTGCTCCCATCTTCCTACTGCTATTCCTTACATCTCTCTCCAGGGGACACAGCCTACTTGATGAATATCAAATTGTAAGATGTTTGGCTCATGTTTGTCTGTGTACTCTTTCAGCGCGAGGCCAGGTAGCAGTGGGGTCTACTGGACCTGCAGGTGCTCCCAGACCAGTGAGTATACATCTGAATACAAAAGATTATCCTATTTGTAACGGATTTTTACCCAAATTGTCAATACTTTCTATTCTCTATTCCTTTTTTCATCATCCAGAATATCCCTCCTCGAGCCGGCGTGATCAGCATACCCCCTCAGTCTCGCCAACAACCTCCCTCTCACCCTGGAGCCCCCAGGCCCATCACAGAGGTTCATCCTGGGGCCCCTCGACCCATCCCAGACAACCACCCCGGGGCCCCGCGACCTGCTCTGGCCAAACCCACGGACCTGCCTCTGGGTAAGGAAAAGTGTTTTCCCAAAGGGCAATCGACAACGCTAGAACAGTTATTAAAGCTCCCTATTACACTGTTTTTCATCAATATATTATAGGTCTCAGATATATACAAAACATGTCTCTGAAGTGTTTGGCTCCAAATACCAAACAGATCATTGCAGCATTACCCATAATCCCCTCTGTTTCAGCCCTGTTTCAAAAGTGTTGATTCTCTGTCTGTTACTTTAGATGAAAATAAGGAGCCCCTCCCTACGCCCCTCTGAGAGAGATTTGGTTAAAAAGAACACAATAGGCGCTTTCACACCGGAGTACTTTTCCCAGTATAGTTCCAGTATAGTTCCGAAATGTTGCGTTCACACCAAAAAAATCTAGAACTAGAACTTAGTTCATGAGAACCTTTTCACCCCCTTTTCAGTCCCTGCTCTCAAGCAGGGACTTTCATGGAAGAAAAAGGTTCCCATTTCTGATTGGCTGGGCGGATTGCAATCCACGCCCCGTAAAACTCCCAAAANGACGTCCTAAACTCAGGGACCGCTGCATCACCAATGACTACCATGCCGGAACAATAAACCAGGGTCGAGAGACCGTGCCAGTAAGACGTGATCCAGGGCGGGGCGCACTACAAAGACCCTAAAAAGCGAGTGCGCAAGGAACACTAGTAAAACTCGGGCGTGCCCCACTCTAGAACGGCGCCTCGGGGTCTAGCTCCCTGCTAAATAGTCAACCAGGAACATACAGAAGGTAAAAGATCTATTAACCGAGGGTTGTCAACTAAAAGAAAGTGGGTGCGTTCGACGAATGGATAACCGTCTAAGTCAAGGAAGGGTCGGACCACCGTCCAGATTGGTAAAACAAACGCAACCCACAGGCAAACTCGTCGAGAAACCAAAGACCCGGCGTATCACCTCAAACCTCACACTGACAAACTCCAACACCTGCCCACACCGAAAATATTCCGACTATTGTCGCAAGTTTGTCCCACCGGTAATTATGTCACATTGTCACCTCGCCTGTCTCCTCCTGAGAATTTCTTCTTCAATGGTCCAGACACACTCTCGGTGTCTTTTAGAACAAACAAAACATCACCTGGTTTTTGAATGAAATGGCTGCCTTAAATGTTTAAGTAAGTAAATTTTACGGATCGTTACACTTTTAAAGGACTAAGAAAGGCGGGGGTTAAGACAAGAGTATTAAACTTTCACATGGATCCTACTTTTAATTGTCCGGAGGAGGAGTAGAAAAATTCACCCTCTTGAATACGGTGTTAACCACCGACTGATTTTTATGCGAAACAACGGGGTTGACATATAGCGTCGATTTGTAGTCTTTTCACTGTCCCCTCACTTTCAATCTCGTACTGACGTCGGTTCGGGTCGAACCGTATAAATTGTGTAGGTTGTTAACATAAGAGGCTAAATTAAACCCACCTATGCCGAAAACTTGTAATTAAATTTTCAATCATCGCGAATTTTGCTTGCGGTTCATGGTCAACCGTTAGTCCCCGTAGGTCAGTCCAAATTTCTCTCCGAAGTCAGTATGACCTACCAGGTCACCTTACATATGTGCTGAAAACACAGTTTCGGTAGTGTCGTTACGTATGTTTTATGACCCCCGCCCCGTGTGGGGATTGTGAAACAAAGACAAAGTTTGACTTTTCCTCGTAACGTTGAGCTGTCGGAAGGAGCCTGATACCGTTACACCGAGCACTCTCGCATGTCTTCCCCTCATCGTCGGGCGACCATAACTTACGAATGTCGACACGGTAATTCGGTGTCAGAGTGATTAGTGAAATGAGGTCTCCCCGGATAGATTGACCGTCTTCCCGGGTACGGAGGAATGTCCACACTCTTTCTCTGTTTCGTCATCCTCTTGTTTCTAACTACATGTGGACGAAATTCCAGAATATGAGCATTGTGCCAGCTTATTCAATTTATAGGTTGTGAACGTTAACCTCCTAAATATAAACATAAGGAAGGCTCGCTTCTCGTACGAAAACATTAAAATTGCTCTCCCAACTTTGCGAATCGGACTTCCACCACCACCCGCAACTCCCCACCGACCAAGACCGAGACCCCCCCCGGCGGCCCGCTCCCCGCCACCCGCAAACCCCGACGGTATCTACATCCACGTCCGCCGCACCTTCAGTTGGTCCTCCCGGGGACCTGGTCCTAAATTCCCGTCGAACGTTTACTTTTTTCCCCCCGCCAAATTCGACTCGTCTCAAAGTCGGGTTACACCGTTTAACAAAGGTTTCTTTAAAAAACTTGATCAAATCGCGTTTTATTATGACATAAATGTAAAAGACAAAATTAATAATTTTTTACAATAAGATAAAATTTAGATTAACCAAAATTGGAACAACCACCTAGGACC
>NW_011357369.1:4975673-4978043 GCF_000735185.1 Notothenia coriiceps | reverse complement strand
AAATCCTGCAGTGCCAGACGTGTCCCCCTGCTTAAGCCAGTACATGTCCAGGCCCGTCTGAAGTTTGCTAGAGAGCATTTAGATGATCCAGAAGAGGATTGGGAGAATGTCATATGGTCAGATGAAACCAAATTATAACTTTTTGTTAAAAACTCAACTAGACGTGTTTGGAGGAGAAAGAATGCTGAGTTGCATCCAAAGAACACCATACCTACTGTGAAACATGGGGGTGGAAACATCATGCTTTGGGGCTGTTTTTCTGCAAAGGGACCAGGACGACTGATCCGTGTAAAGGAAAGAATGAATGGGGCCATGTATCGTGAGATTTTGAGTGACAACCTCCTTCCATCAGCAAGGGCATTGAAGATGAAACGTGGCTGGGTCTTTCAGCATGGCAATGATCCCAAACACACCGCCCGGGCCACGAAGGAGTGGCTTCGTAAGAAGCATTTCAAGGTCCTGGAGTGGCCTAGCCAGTCTCCAGATCTCAACCCCATAGAAAATCTTTGGAGGGAGTTGAAAGTCCGTGTTGCCCAGCGACAGCCCCAAAACATCACTGCTCTAGAGGAGATCTGCATGGAGGAATGGGCCAAAATACCAGCAACAGTGTGTGAAAACCTTGTGAAGACTTACAGAAAACATTTGACCTCTGTCATTGCCAACAAAGGGTATATAACAAAGTATTGAGATGAACTTTTGTTATTGACCAAATACTTATTTTCCACCATAATTTGCAAATAAAGTCTTTAAAAATCAGACAATGTGATATTCTAGATTTTTTTTTCTCATTTTGTCTCTCATAGTTGAGGTATACCTAGGATGAAAATGACAGGCCTCTCATCTTTTTAAGTGGGAGAACTTGCACAATTGGTGGCTGACTAAATACTTTTTTTGCCCCACTGTATATCTGTGAGTACTATACAAGTGTTGTTATTTACTAGTCTAGGTGTTCCTGTGGGTTTTGCCGCCTCTTCCGAATGTATTTAACGTAGGAGTAGATAAATAGAGTAGCTGGTAACTCACAATGTTTATGTTTTTTCATATTAAAAAATATTGTTTACCTCTTTTAATCTAAGACTATTGCCAAGTTCCTCGCTCACCGTTTGGTAGGAGAAGAAGTGAAGGTAACTGGACAGGCTTTAAATGTCCCCTGATTGCTGTTGTCCTTGACCCAGTCATCAATGCCTGTATTGACATTGATGGTTCACTGTTGACTAATTATTTATTCTGGGCCTTATCAGGCCTTTGTGTTTGTAAGAGAGAGAGAGATGTGTTTGGTAGGCTGTTGGACAAATATATTTGGCTTACTTAAATGACATCTGACTGTTTTCTTTCAACTTCCTTTTGAGTTGTGTTTATACTTATAATGTATCCATATGAACTATTGTTATGATTACAAAAAGGAATGACAAGTAGAGCAGTCATTTCCCTTTGTAATACTTTGGTGTTTTCTGTTGCTGGTAATAATTTAGTTTGAGTCTAAAAGTTTTGCAATAGGGACAATGTGCATCAGATCAAGTCTGTTTGAATCACTTTATAATGCACTAAACGGGTATAGATATGGTGATCCTAGTCTTTTCATGGGGAGATAACACGGGGTAAAGGAAAATCCCTTTTGTCCAGACTTAAAATGGTTTTAATGTGGGCTCCGCTGCAGTAATCCATCCGGCAGAAAGATATTCAGACTCCCAGCATCTCAGGCTTCACTGCTCGGCTGCAGTATTACCACCATACGCTCCTCCTAGTGCTTCTTGTACCGTGTTGTCATTAAGTACAGTATTACCCTTTTGTGTATAACACTAATGTCGTTTGGTTTCCTTTGTGCTGCAAAGGACCAAAAAGCCCCGCTCTTCCTCGGCCTGAGGCCGCCACAGGTGAGTGCCGGCAAAAAGCACCATGCAGCCTCAATTAGCATTAGCCTAGATCAGGGGTGTCAAACTCAAATACACAGTGGGCCAAAATAAAAAAATCGGTACCAGTCGAGGTTCAATGTTTATTGCAAAACTTATTGAAATGAACTTATTGCACATATTAAACCTGGAACTAACAAAGCTAAAATGATTGCCTATAAAAACAACATTAAACATTAAATAATCAGTTGCATTCATTTCTTATGGCTCTATCTGCAGCTTCCCCCGAGTCATTTCTTATGATTATATTTTTCCACAAGCTTAAAAAAAAATATTTCCCTCAAAGAAAAAAACAAACATGCCCTGTTGTCGCAAGAAAAAAAGTGACAGAAGGAAACATCCATTAAACTCAGTGTGCTGACTCTGTGATGCTAGTTCAAGCAGATACTTGGCATCTCATCTTGGGTGCAAGTTCATCAATGTTTGGGCTCAGGCTCTGAGCTGAGGAAACCCTCAGGAT
>NW_011357369.1:4975061-4975382 GCF_000735185.1 Notothenia coriiceps | reverse complement strand
CTCCCAAAAAGTTTTGTGAAGCCGCCATTTTATTTGCTCGCATTAGCATTATTAGCATTAGCATTAGCCCAACGCACCAACGGAGAGAGACTAACTTATGGCAATACAAAATAAAACATGGGGGCGGTGGAGTGATGAGGAGGTGTCGGCGTTCTGGCGATTTATTCGGGGGGGGACTTCCGGCCGGGGACTTCGGGTGGCAGTATACGCTGTGATGTTGTTTGCGGCCTGAAAGTAAACCCAAAGCAGAAGAAGAAGAAGTGACGTCAGAGGCTTCATTTGACTAATCCTTCCTCAGGGACTTATTCCGGTGTGAACGCG
>NW_011357369.1:4958733-4975036 GCF_000735185.1 Notothenia coriiceps | reverse complement strand
GCGGGATAGGCCAAAAGAGCACAAAAGCCCCCTTCGCACTCTTCCCCGCCCTCCTCCACTAGCCCCTCCACGCGGTTGCCGCTTCTTTTTTTTGTAAAGCTGCGTGCGGGACAAATTCGGGCGCGAGGACCAGGAAACCACCCGCCCACCTGGGTGGGCAAGTTGAGCAGAGAGAGACGGAGAGAGAGTAAACAAAAAGGGGGGAACAACCAGCATCACTCTCAGGAATTAAATCGCAGCCGGTACGGATGGCTCACAGAACACCTCTTGCTGAACCAGTCGTTGGGGTCTTATCCCCTTTTTGTTTCTCCAAGAATAAAAACACCGGAAAAGAAAATCCAAACGAAAAATCTACTGCTCCCCTTCGCGCAAATGAAAAAATGAATGCAGGAAGAAGGAAACTGGGTGCGGAAAAAGTGGGGCGAAAAGAAAAGCCCAAGACCAGATTCATACGAAACCTCAGAAATAAATGGAGGAAACCCACAACACCAGGGGATGTTTTTCAATAGTCAAGAAACTAGAAACCAAGGGGCCTGAAATTTTGTCTTTTGACAACGAGGTGTTTGAAAAGACGTACCCAGACTTTGGAATTCTGGCTTTGGGTGTTATTCTAAAGCAGATTTGATAAACTATAAAGGTGGGCTAAAACCATGAAGATAAAATATAAACTTAGGTCTTTTTAACATCAATCGTTGATGCCCTGTGGTATTTTTAATCGTTGGTAAATCGGCCACATTTTCTAAATGAAAGTGCACTTACCCTTGTTTTAGTAGTAGTAGTTTGTAGTCAGTTGGTGGGTACCCATTTGAAGTGCCTATTCATCTCTGCCTCTCTCCATAAGAAAACATCATTAGAGATTTCTCCTGCTTCCTACACACCAGCCGGTCCACACTCCCAGCGCGCTGGGAGAAGGAACCTCCACGAGCGAGAAGAAACGGCACTGGAGGAGGCGTTCTGAGCGACGAGAAGCTGACTGAGCTGTGCAGCTGGCAGAAGGAAGGCGAGCTCCGGGCCGGTGGAGGAGGGGGCTGCCAGGAAGGGTCCACTCAAGCCCGAGGCCCGAACACCCTGAAGGAGGAGCTCGCTCTGGCCAGAGTGGAGGACAAGGCCACCCCCTAGGGACTCAGCAACAAGAACAGGTGACAGAAAGAGGACGGCATCATGGGGGACGAGAACTTTTCTTTTACCCTTGACGTGGAAAAACTGAATCGATGAGTGTACCGTGCTTGGTGTTTTAGGTGGAGGAAATAAACTGTCAACGCAAACCCCACGGCAGGCGTTCAAAGAGAATCAGAGATATGCCATAACACACCAATGGGCAACGTGCCACCGAGGAGCGACGGCCCGGCACCAATGAGGGGGTGAGATTTTACGAGGGCCCGTTTAAAACAAAAATAATAATAAATAATATTGAGAGCAAAATAAACGTGTAGTTAACGAATGAAGAGAGAATCACAAGATGGGAAGAAAGGAGGAAAACAAAATAACCTTGAACTGTCCTTCTCGGGCCGTTTTCTTTTCCTGTAAAGGAGTTGGAGCCATTGGCTTGAAACTCCTTTTATTATTCTGAATCTGGTGCAGACCTTAAGAAAAGCTTCCCATAGAGCAACAGAAGATCGCCTCTTAGAGAGGAATTTTGAGAAACTCCGGCTTGGCTCTAACAGGTTTGTTATGTCTGGGTTTTATTTTTTTTGGTTGCTGTAATTCCTAGGCCCGTGGTTTGTTATTGTGTTTGGATGCTTTTTTTCAGGATCAGGTGGATACCCTCAACATTTCAAAACGAAACTCTGAAGAAAAAAGCCAAACCGGCTTTGAGGAAGCTTTTGAGGAGGAGCACAGACGAACAGATAGTGTTGTGAGTTCACCACAGGCCTTTGGGAAATTCAAAGGCAACTGCTATACTTCTCTAAACACCATTTCATCTTTATCTTATTCCTTGTGATTTGTTTTGTCTGTTACAGGATGCTTTGGCTCCATACCAACACATTCAGCAAGAATCTAAAGAGCTTAAAGGAGGTTGTGGAAATGAAGAACCAGCCAGATCCACCAGCAAGAGAAAAGATCTCGGACCTGGAGAAAGTGGTAGGCTCAGAAAAACTCAACACACTCATGCGCATGACGGTATAGTGAATGAAGATTACACTGTGGTTGTACTCTACTTTTGAGCAGGCCCAAAAGAACGTGTTCCTTGAGGAGAAGGTGCAGGTTCTACAGCAGCAGAATGAAGATCTCAAGGCTCGTATTGACAATAACCGAAGCGTCTCCCGGTGAGACACATTCTGACTCTTCATCCCATACATTTAGTCTGTCTCTGTTTAAAGGTCACCTACTATGCAAAATCCACTTGTTCACGTCTCTTCTACATCAACATGTGTCCCCTCTGTGTAAAGAGACTCTGAAAGTTTCAGGAAAAAAGATTCTCTCTCTTTTTGTCCTGATCCATTTCTATAAAAACCTGTCTGAAAATGAGCTGATCAGATTTTGGCCACTTTATGATGTCATAAGTGATTAGCCAATACCACCAAACCAAGGTAACCCCACACCACACACACACACACACACACCTCATATCACCTGAATCTCCTCCTAGAGCCACCATTGTGTTCTTTTTAACCAAATATCTCTCAGAGGCGTGGGGAGGGGGCCTCCCTTATTTTCCTCTAAAGTAACAGACAGTGGGCGTTCTCAATCTACGAAACGCTGCCAAGGCCAATATTAAAGGAGCTATACGCTCGAGTGCCCGCGAAGGACTGTTCCAACTCCAGCATACTTGAATCCCACCGAGGCCGCGTCCCTTGGGTTTGGGTAATTTCGAGGCTGCACTGGTAGATTTTGCGTCTTTAATCCCCACAATGTCCCTGCGCACGGGACGAATTCCCCCCAATCTGGCGGAAATGTAATGGCGGGGCTCTCATATGAAACGCCACTGCAACTTGGCTAGCCTGTTCCACTCTTCGTTTTTCGAAAGCCCAGGAAAGGATTCTGCTAGGCTTCTGAAGCAAGTTACTCGGAGCTGTGCTACCAAGCAAGCATCCTCGCGATTGAAGAAATGCAAAGAATCAGCACTTTTTGAACAGGCTGAACAAGAGGGGGGTTTATGATGAGCATGATCTGTTAGGTGTTTCGAGCCAACACTTCAGTAGACATGTTTGTAAAATCTAGAACTATAATTGATGAAAAACAGTATAATTAACTGCTTTGTTAAACTCCCTGTGATTTTTCCTGCAGGCAACTGTCAAGAGAACTCTAACCTCCACATTCGGATTAGAAGAGAGCACTGAGAAAGAGCTTTAGTCGAACAGCAATACGACCGAGCTTCTTGGCGTCTGCCCACACCAGCCCCCTCATGTCCCCCTTCCTCCCCTCTGCACCACCCTCTCCACCTCCCCGTCCCCTCATCCTCTTTCTTTCCTCCTCACCTGTCGCGGTTGACTCTCCACCTCCACTGCACGGTCGCAGCAGGCTCAATATGCTCCCTCCCACAAGCCAATCAAAACCTCCCTGGACCAGGGAACAAACCACTCACAGGGCAGCGACCATCAGAATTATCCCTGGCCCCGGCCAACGCCCACACACAAAGTGTCCCCAATCAGTGTAACTTCCGCTTGTGTCGCTCCCTTTTCAGAGATAGGCTACATGTCCGTATTTAATTACTAATTCTCTTTATTTCCATGATGTTTGAATGTGGTGGCATTTTATTAAGTACAAAGAAAACAAGCCCGTGTCTCCTTGTCGTCTCGTGACATTCCTGGGCAAAGCCGGAAGAAGTTCTCGACAGCTGGTGTTGTCATCAAGTGAAACAAAATTAAAAACATAAATATGAAACTGAATACTTCTCCTGTCCCCAATTGCTGCTTTGTAATAGATCCAAAGGTCTTGATCAGACTGTACATATTGTATGATAGTGACAGCAGATCAACAGTAGTGAAACCTCCCTGCACAGTCCCACGCAAACACAAAAACAGTACAGAGGAAAGTAACACCGTGGCCACAAACAACAAACAATCTGAATGTTTTAAAAATAATACCTCCAATGAAATTAAGCTATACTGTCTTGGGATACAGTTTCCAAATGTTCCCCCCAACAGGCTTAACTCAGTCCTGCTAATTTCACCGCAGAGAACGACCAAGAATTTGACTTTCACAGACTATAGGATAAAGAATTGTCTGTAAAGCAATGATTCGCCTCAAGGTGTATTTGAAAACATCTTGATGTTAAGTATCAACACTGATAGTTTTAATTATGTGGGAAACGACCAAACCTGTGGAACCCCTCCATCATTATCTGCTTTTTGCAGGGTCTCCTACAGCGTCGTGTCCATGAGCTACTCTCTTTGGATCCTCAGGTCAATTTGCAAAAACTACGTCTGCGTTTGTATTATACCCTCAGGGAATGTGCATCTGTTTTTGTCCGTGCTCACATGCCCAACAGTTACCAACTGAAACACATAGCCCTACAGGACCCAAAACAAGGGAGGAAAAACTAACAAACAGAATTCGGTTTAAATTTTTTAATTGAATGTTTATACGTTATTATTTTATTTACTGTTTTTGCTAGGCAAGCATGTACTGTGAAGGTCTTTCCAGTTTTTAATGTGAAAATGAATTATTTGCTCCTGTTTTATTTATTAACGCTGAGGTGGAGAAACGACGTGTTGACTGAAATATCACCTATGGAACACAAGTGAATATGGATGTACCCGATGGAAAAGGAAGAATAACTAACCCTGTTGTCAATCAACATACATACGGTGGGACTGTTAGATGTCCTATAAGCTATGTAGGTTAAACAAACAAGGTTAATCTCTGTTTACCTTTTATGAAGTGTGGCAAAGAATTATGTCGCCCTTTCTTCACCCTCATAACTCTACTGGGTTTCTTATCTCTATAACTCTTTTTATTCTTTTTGAGTATAAGTTCAGGCTAACTGATATTTATTTTCAAGAAATATTGTTCAGGAATTACTTCTAATTTAATTAAATTATTTATAATAGACTTCTCTACAGAAACATTATAAACTCAAATCAATTTCCTCTATAAATGAAATACTAAGAGAACCAGCCCTTTGGAATATTACACAAATTATTTATAGCAACAGTTTTGGTCCATAGCTGCCCTGTCATACTCTACTAACTCCACGTTACCCTCAGGGTCCTAATTACTCTTCTGGCTTGCATTGAGAAATCAGTGTTTACACCAGTGTATATCAGTGATTTAATCGCACAATGAACAAACAAGCTTTCAGAAAACGAACCACACGAATTGAGCCGCTTGTAAATAACAGGCAGTTTTGTAGGGATTAGGGGTAATCTGTGTTGCGTCATAGGCACAATGGCTAAATTAATTAGAGGATGGGTTAGGTTTATCACTTGTTTGGGTTAAGTTACAGGTTGGTAGAAATTAACCTTGCCAGCATGTTAGGAGAACTGGGACGTTTATTGTGTTGTGGATCTTAATGCTATACCAGCACCTTTTGACGGCGTACGAAAACAATATTTTCATGGATCTCAAGATTTTTTTGTATACAAGTAACACCAGTTTAACTACTCTTAAAAGAAAGATGTCAATTACAAGCATACTTAAGATTTGAGAAACTGTATCTCGGATTGTCACTTATTTATACTACCGATGATTTTTGAGATGCTTGAATAACGATCAATCTAAAAAATAACCGTCGAGAGTCCACTGTGTCTTTCAAGTTTTAAATAATGCGTTCTCATACGTCATTGAAGGATTTCCTTAGGTCTCTGAAAAGGTAACCAAAGCTCAACCAAAGCGCAAGAACGCAACGAACTAATGTTACAAACAGGGTAATCACAAGAATTTCTTATTAATTAAATTTCAGCTTTGAATGAGATAACTAAACAGAAGAACTGGATTATTAAAGACCCTCTCTTGTTCCTGTGACATCTCTCCTCACCTATCGCCTGAATGTCAAAAATGTAACTTGCCATTTTATTCGAGTAGTCATAGTGATTTTTATTTATATAAGGACCTCTCGCCGAACATTATGTAGCAGCATTAAAAGTAGCACTTGTAGAGCCTCCCCCACAAGAACAGGTAAATTTACCTTTATCCATAGGGATTAAAACTGACGTGTTTGTTTAACTGCTGTCGTAGCAAATATTCCCATGCTTTCCAACTTCACACTACAATGAATTACGGAGGTTAAGCCTATTAATTAACTTTTGTACATTTGGTCAGAGACAATGTTTGCTGAATTAGTTTGTTTTGGACTGATTGTATTTTGAATGTAAATACATTTCCGACAATTGGGTAGTTGTCTTAGTGCACCAACGAAGAATAGATAAGCTGTTTTTTCTGTCTTTGCTGTTTCTTGTCTCTCCCTTTCACTCTTTTTACCTCTAATCTTGGTGTCAAAAGGTACGTAGCGGTAGGAAAGGGCCGGGAGGAAACGTGGAATAGAAAATAATTCACATGTAATGTATACGAAGTGTTTGATGCTTTGATTTCACTTTTTGGAGAACACAGTATTAAAAGATATTCAAGAAAATCAAAATGATGTTTTTCTTTACCCGTANTGGGGGAGCAAACGGGACAGAGTTCAGGCTTCAGCGCATCTCATTTAAAGGTCACCTACTATGCAAAATCCACTTTTCATGTCTCTTCTACATCAACATGTGTCCATGTTGATGTAGAAGAGACATGAAAAGTGGATTTTGCATAGTAGGTGACCTTTAAATGAGATGCGCTGAAGCCTGAACTCTGTCCCGTTTGCTCCCCCAGGTATTCCTCCAGCAGAGCCCCAGATAGCGAGACCCCAGGCTCCGCCCCCCATGCAGGCTCCCATGCAGGCCCCCATGCAGGCCCCCATGCAGGCCCCCATGCAGGCCCCCATGCAGCCCCACTCAGCGGCCCCTCCAGCTCAGCCCCACTCAGCGGCCCCTCCAGCTCAGCCCCAGTTCCAGGCCCCCATGCAGGCCCCCATGCAGCCCACCCTTCAAGCTCCACTCCAGCCACAGCAGGCTCCTAAAGTCGGGCCCCCTGCTTCCTCTGCTTCTGCTGCTGCTGCTGCCTCTGCAGGGTCTCCGCAGGGCCTCGCCTCTCCCAAACCCCCCCCACGCTCCCGATCCAATCAAGCTCTGCCACCTGAGGCTGCCAAGACTGAAACAGCCCCAGCTGCCCAGGTTGGTGCCAACTTCCTTTTCATTCAACTATTGGAATTTCAGCAACTGTACAGAGAACACTGAGTGTATTGTGTATTTAAAACACTAAGATCATCCTGACCTTTTTCGTTGTTAAATAATGTATTACAGATGCTTGCTCAAATTCTGCTGATTAGACAAGATATTTGATGATAAATGATGTAAGTGTCGGTGATGGAGAATTAGCCTCTTTCTGCTGCTTTGTCTCACATCCAATGAGCTTAGTGTTTGTGTCATTCTTCCTGCTTTTGTCTCTCTGATACATTTGCCTCTCTCTCACAAGCTGGAGAAGCCCTCAGGGTAACAGGTACTTTAAATTACACCACCTCTTTGTCTCATCCTCCATAGCACAACAGTCCTCTGCTCTGATGTTATTACCCCCCCCCCATACATTGCACCTAATAACCTCGTCCTTTCCTCATTTCATAAAAAACAGTCCTACGTCCCCTCCTATTTATATTATTGTTGTTTTAACCTGGATGTTATTAGACCACTGCAAGTCCATGCATTGTTTTGTGTTAGGCTCACAAAAGGGAGCATCCTTTGTCTTCTTTTTGTCATAACAAACCATACATGACATGAAAAAAGATGTTTGTTGTTCCCCTTGACTGATCCTTTCCTATCTGCTCACTGTGTCCAAGGTGTGCAGAGTGAGCACATACGCAAAGACTTCATAATATGATTTGACTTGACATCCATTTGTTTTAGAGTTGGTGATTGTATGCGGACTGTGATACTTTCATCAATGCTAGCTGTAGTGTATTCAAGTTGGACAGGTTAAAGGTACCCTATGGAGAAGTGGCATTATTGATCAAGTCACACACAGATGCACATCATAACTGTTTGTTCCAGGGGGTATCTTTAACCGTTGTTCTTATCTAAAGAAATAATACAATCCATTCAGTTCCATGAGTTCCTACACTGAATGTCTTTTTCTTGTTTTGTTCCTCCCTAGACGAATGGACTGAATGGAATCCAAAGAGAAGCACAATGGAAGCCGGACCCCTTCGACCCACTCACCTCTGATTTACTCCCCTCCCCCTCCCCCTGGCACACCACCCAGTCCCTGAACAGAGGCGCCTCTCTGCGTGCCCCCCCCTCTGTTCCTGTATCCTCCAACACTCTCCCTTTATCCTTCTCCCTCCAGTCCTCCGCCCTCTCAGACCTGCAGCCGCTCGACTCTTCCTCCTCCTCCTCCTCTTCTTCCGCCGCGTCCCCTTTCTCCTCCTCCCTGCTCCCGCCTCCTCCGGTCCCATCTCGTTGCCGCTCTCAGGAGACGCTGTGGGCCCCCCCCGGCCCCCTCCTTCCCGACCCGCTCCCCGCCCGTCCCAACAGCACCAACCCCTTCACGGGCCCTCTGGCGCAGCGGTATCAGCCCAGCCGCCCGCTCACCCCGGACTTCAGCTCCGTCCCGACGCCAAACATTCAGAGGACCATGTCTGCGTTCACTCAGCCCCTCGTCCCCATGTCTGCGGCCCCCACCTCCCAGCTCCAGAGGACCGCCTCCCTGTTTGGACCGTCGCCCGCTTTCAACCCCACAGCTGACCCTCTTCTCCCCCCCGCCCCGTCTCCTGTCCCCTCCTTGCCTCTGGCTCCTCCCTCCTCCGTTCCCCCTGTCCTCGCACCTCGTCGCCTGCCACCCCCCTCAGTCGGTAAACCCACAAAGAGTTGGGTCACTTTTGATGATGATTTGGATTTTCAACATCCAACCAAAACGCCACAGGCCCCCGTCTTCCCTTCAAGTTCCCTCGTGGGACAAACACAGACTCTCCCCTCCCGCTCTGTGTTTGACTCGGAGCCCGACTGGTTATCCTCGGTCCCTTCAGTATTCCCAACGCTCCCTCCTCCCATCCCGACCAGAACTGTACCCAGCAACCCAAGCCTCCCAGAGGGTCTGAGCGACGACTGCTTGTTCCCAACAGAAAGCTGGGACCACTCTTAATACGTAAAGGGCATATCCAGATATGTATAGATCTATGATAAATGTGTATATGTGTGTGTATGTACAAAAGAGAGTATTTAAAAGGTATAGACCAATCCCCTTCTGAGTCACAGGAACGTAATATTTATCTTCAGCAGTAACATGTGTGAGCCTGTGTGCTAAGTTTCCCACAGAGATGTTTGCTTATCCCTTTACATTTATTTGAATATGAATTGTTCTGATGTTCATTTTTTCTTCAGGGCAGCAAACTCGTGCCTGTGTCTACATTATAGAACTATATAAAGTACATCTATACGCACAAATCATATGTTTAGCCAGCTGTGCAATATATAGACATGTATGTGTGGCCGTGCAGCAAACTGCATTCGCCTGCGAGGCTCAGTGTTAGCTTGCCATTCACTGGCAAAATGCATCATTTGGACTGACATCAGAGCACGCTTCTTAAAGTAGAGAGGAATCCTCTACCTTCTCAGTTTACAGGAAGTAGAAGGCTATGCACTGAAGGTTTTTACATAGTCCTAAATAGTCTGTATGTTCTGGTATTTTGTGTCTAATGAGTGCACGTTTAAAATGCATATTGTGCGCTCGCTTTGAACTTGAATGTACTTTTTGTTGCACTGGGTTGTCATTGCCTCCTCGCTGAAACCACGGCGTGAACAACCGCAAGAAAGTGTTCATAGCCAGTCAAACTGTTCACTGCCGCTGGACTGACTATCATCCAGTTGATCGTAAGACGTTATGTTCTTCCTCTCTCTATTCCGTCATCATTCCTTGTACGTGGGCTGTTACGCTTAGCTGAGTATATTTTGGAGCTCTATATCAAAACCTATACATAGTGATTTATGTATAAATGTAGGTTTTCAACATGGAACCGATTCGCTATATGTGTATATTGTGTTTGTGATGGCTGTATCAGTGGTTTGCACAATGTTACTGATATGCACTGACAGGCTGTATGAGCTCTCTTGGTTGTATTCTTGCTGATGGCAGAATGACAACAAATGAGAGCCAGCGGGTTGAGCAGATGACCTTTCCACCTCTGCAGTGTTTTTATTCTTCCTGATTTATCCAAAGCATTTAAACACACTGTTGTAAATTCAGAGAATGTGGCCGGTGCGTTTGTATACTTCTGTTACTCAAAGTACTATGATTCGGGTCAGTAAACGTGGCGGCCAGGCCAAGCCATGCCTAATAAGAAGAGGGCACATTTTTTTACTTCAGCTTTTGTTCATTGCACAAGACATGCTTTTAATTTCTCAGAACATTTACTCTAAATATATATTGTTAATATCTGTGGTGAGAAGTAATGTGTCGTGTTTGAGGTGCATATCGCCTGTTGCCGTGCTTGTGTTTGGATGTGAGTGTGTGTGTGTGTGTACGGAGTTAGGAAATGATCAAAGCTTTTCCCCTTGGAAATCTTCTCATTTAAGACGCAGTGTATTTGCTGAACTAACAGCCACTGTATTCACTAGCGCATGGCTGTCACTGTATTTCCGCTCTATAGCCTCCAAGGGCTGTGGAGGGGCCTCACTGTATGCAACAATGTTAACAAAGACAAAGGACTCTTATTCCTCAAAGCACCAACCACCTTGACTGAATATACAAACTCAACTACACTGTATGCTGAAAAGCATCGCCCGATTATCATTTCCAGTTGACTGTTTGTTGTGTCCTTCCCAGGCGCAGTGGCCCACATTCCAGACAGTAGTGTGATTTGACGTTTGACGGTCCGCCTGTAATATCTAACCCATAGCTGTTTCCTCCGGTTGAGAGTAATTGTTACTGAGCCTCGCTGATTTCGTAACCATCCATGGGGGTGCGTGTGGTGTTGTCAGAGGTGATGTGTCAGTATTTTCCCCTGTACTACCTGCTGTTGAGTTGTAAAGGTCAGCATCAATGATGATAAGTATTTTTGCAAAAGTATCAGTAAAAGTGTGGTCCTATAATCATTTTTGATGGCTCCTTGAGGATGACACAAGAAAGTACCAGCTAACTAACGCTTCTGCAAATGTCAAACAAATATAAATAATCTTCATTCTCTGCACTGAATGCAGTAGCTATCTATGTAAGCAAGTGTATCAGGTCGCCTTTGCTTACATGTCGGTGTCATCACTAAAATGCATTTATTGTGTTATCCAAATGTGTGCAGTAGATTCAGTAGGTGACTAGCCAGCGCTTTGTGTCATGTCATGTACAAGATGAGATTTTATAGGAAACAAATTGCTCTTTTTGTGAGGTTGGTGTCCCTTTTTATGGCTATAATCCATAGTAAATGAAGAGTCTGTGTTGTTGAACATATTCTGTATGTATTCAAGAGAAAACATGAAGCTGCGATTTGTGTTAATATCCAACGTTCCATATTTTAAGTGCACAGCAGATTGCACATTTATGTATGAAGCCGTTTATGTATGTATGCAAAAATAAATGTAAGTCGACCCTATATGTTCATGTGTGTCGCCTCTGACTGCAGAATGTAACTGTGTGAACATCATAGATAATTAAACATCATACACCTATTATACTTAATATCAAAGTTGTACAGGCATTACATGTTTGTGTGAAGTGTTTTTTATTTTTTATAGCCCAATATTACAAATTTGCTTCAGATGGCTTCACAATCTGTACAGCATACGCCACCCTCTGTCATTGGACCCATGCAGCATTTAAGGAGAAAACACCCAACAAAAAACCCTTTATCATATCATCTTTGTGTCATTTTAGTTGTTGAATTTGTTAAATTACTTTAGAGTAGTCTCTTATCCAGTTATAGTCAGTCACTGTGATATAATGTCAATGAAAGTAAACATATAGCCAAGGTAAATGGGTTAATTATCCTTTTCTTCTGGTATAGTAGGACAAACCAGGGATTAAAGATTGTTCAAAAACATACCTTATTGGCCACAGTGTTACCATGTGTTACCGCTAGAGGACAGTAATACTGATTGGATTGTTTATAACCTGCCCTTGGTTTTTCACACGAAGAAGAATTCAATCCATGTTGGATTCACGTTTAGCTAATACTTTCACCGGTTGTGTGTTGTAAACAAACTCTAAGCTCAGTCGGAACATTGAACGTACTGTCTTGTGCTTGTCGTTTCACTACACAGGTAACACCATTTTCAGTTTATATAATGACATGACCCTTAAACAGTTGAGCGTTTAAAATGTAAATAGCTTTACTCGCTTGCTAGTTGAAAGCTAACTTGTGGACTCAACTGTTGCTATGGTTACACTGTTTCCCCCTGACCCCGGCTACTGTGTTTCCACACTCAAACTATTCGTGTTGTTCCGGCTATATTCAACAACAAAAGTCGCATTTATTTATATCCTGAAACGTCTCTTTTAGGTGGTAAAACAGACGGTAAGCTACTTCTCGAGATGGTGCAGCTGCATGTGAAGCGTGGAGATGAAAGCCAGTTTCTTTTCGACACCACTGTGCTCGCGCCTGTGGAGTCGGTGATTCAGCAAATTACAGCCATTTACAACGGGAGGCTCAAAGTGGAACGGATATGTTCAGGTAAAGTAGGAATATTTACTTTTAACACTTTATATGGATGATAAGCTTCAGTAGGCTGAATTCACACGTTACTACTGTTTAAACTGGTGTAACGTCCGAGGTGTTAGGGCTTCAAAGATACTTCTGTGTAACAAAAACTCAGGAACTTTAGTATTTTTTGAGCATCACAGACAGCGCCTCAGTTTATTACTGTCGTCGAGTCCTTAATATAACCGCAGAACACACACTGCGCGTGCTCATACACATCTCTCAAACCAATGCTTACACTCGGTTGGAGGATAAATACTCTTAAATTGCTTAAAAACTATGTTTTTATTAATTATCAGTAACTGAATGTCTGAATAAGTAATCTGTTCAAGGTCTCAACAACATTTCCGCACAAATGGCTCTTGTAAATAAGATCTTTCAGTCTTGTTGGATACATTTACATGAATTTGTTCATTATTTTATGCACCCTCAGAGATCCCAGAGCTGGCTGACCATGGCACCCCACTGCCCCCCAACATGCAGGGGCTGACAGAGGAGCAGATCGTGGACCTGAACCTGATTGATGAATGGGAAGAAAAGTGTGTTCCCAGTGGAGGGCCCGTGTTGAGGAGGGATGAGATTGGGAGAAGGAACGGACAGGGTAAGACACTGGGCTTCGCAATTTAAAAAGTAAACGCATGCTTGTAAACTGTCTTGTGAAGAAGTTAAGTTGCCTATCAGTTTTCTTTAAATGCTTAAATGTGTTGTGATACCAATTCAAGCAGGAAAAAGGCTGAAACTCCCCCTCTTTTCCCTCTACCAGCTCCAAATGATAAGATGAAAGAGGTGTTGATGAGAACTGTGGAAGAGGCGAAGGCACTGATCTCCAAAGTGAGTATTATTTTTAAAAAACACAATATTTCACATCGTGTTGTTTAGCAAGGGTCAAAACTTTGAATTAAATACATCTTTCTCCTCATTCTTCAGAAACAAGTCCAAGCTAATGTTTGTGTCACCATGGAGATGATAAAGGACGCCCTAGACCCACTAAGGGGTGCGGTCATGATTGTTTACCCAATGGGGCTGCCTCCTCATGACCCTATCAGGATGGAGTTTGAAGACAGGGAAGACCTTTCAGGAACACAGGTAAACAGCTGCAC
Organism: Notothenia coriiceps; assembly: GCF_000735185.1. Taxonomy (NCBI): domain Eukaryota; kingdom Metazoa; phylum Chordata; class Actinopteri; order Perciformes; family Nototheniidae; genus Notothenia; species Notothenia coriiceps. The sequence goes on along the minus strand of NW_011357369.1, from coordinate 4,961,284 downwards.
CTTTGTCAATATTCAGTTATCTTGCAGCAATTGGCTGGAGTCAACATACAAAATAGTAAACAACGCCATAAGTTTCTAATGTCACTATTGTTTGGTACATCTGGAGGTGAATCCATTTGAACTTCTCCCTAATCATTCCTTTTACATCTACCCTCTCCATCTGTCTGTACCTCAGGCCTCTCTGCAGGTGGTCACAGAGGAGGAGTGCCAGCTATGGTGGGCTGGCAAAGAGATGCAGAGGGGGAAAAAACTGCAGGACTACATTGGTAAAAATGAAAAAACGAAGCTTGTGGTCAAAATCCAAAGGGTGAGAGCCATTTCATCTTAAAGGGAGAATTTTTACGGTATATTACAGGCTGCATTATACATAATCCATTTTGATTTCCCCTTCAGAAAGGGCAGGGGGCCCCAGGGAGAGAGCCTGTGATCACTGAGGAGCAGCAGAAACAGATGATGATGCGTCAATACAGGAGGCAGGAGGAGCTCAAGGTGAGGAAAGGCCAAAGACACAAAACACTCCTGGACTTCTAAATAGGCACGCATGCAAAACCGAGTTCCTGTTTGTACATAATGTGCCTTTCTAACCTTCCTCTTGTAATATTCTCAGAAACTAGATGAGGGAGACGATGATAGCCACATGGACTCGGAGTGGACAGACAGACAAGCTCTCAGAAAACAGTTTCAGGGCCTCTCTAACATCAAATGGGGGCCCAGGTGAAAAACGCTAACACCCAGATTCCCACCGTGGAGCTGCTGCCCTGATCCCATACAGCTCCACATGCAACCGACTATGATGCCTTATTCTCATTATCCTTAAATCAGTTCAATACATGTTAGTATTTATTTGTATCTGAATTCAAATCTGGAGACATTGTCTGACAGGACGGGTAAATATGTAATTAAAAACCTGATTTATTTGAAGGTCAATCTGATCCTTGTATTCCCTTACTGATTGTTTTTAACCTCAATTTTACATTTGTATTGAAGCTGTGCAGATGAAATACATTTAAGATATTCTCTTTATATTATTGTTGTTGTGGAAAAAGTCTAATAAATTGTTTTTCAAATTTGCCCGTGTAAAAAAAAAAACTTGTTTGTCCATTTTGGTATTAACGTCATGTTGACATTTCACACATGCTCAGTAGATAGTGATTTAATTAGAACACAGTGTTACATCCCAGGGACAAGGATGCTACACCTTTCCTCTCTTTGTCTCACACACACCTTTTAATGAACGTCGGTGTTGAGGCAGGAAGTTGCCACACAGCGGTTTGTCGTTCCAGCTCTTGTCCCTGCAGTGATGAGGAAATTGAAGAGTTCAAAATGAGAGTTTAATTCCACTGCGTTGAGTTGTTGACGGAGTGGATGCAGTGATTCAGAGAGGTGTGGTGGGTTTCAAGGAAAACGGGATTTAAAAAAAACAAACACTTTGTACACTGAATGCAGATGGCTCCTTAAATAAACTGTTTTTCTGGAAAATGAAATTGAAATCCTGGGTTTATGGTATGAACAGCTGCCACATTTACCAATCGCTATTGTAGTTATTCTGTAGGGAAAACACTATTATGTGCCTTTTTTGATTTGTCTGATGGAAAGGCTTCATTCAAAAACTAAGAAAGTTATGAGATGAGAACAACTGAGGTTTTATGAACAATCCCACTCCCTGACACATTATTTCATTGTTTCAGTGGTGATTTTGAATTGATAAAACTTTTTTAAACAACTAAATAATATTATGTGACCACCCATTTTACAGCATCAAATCCTGTTCGTCTTTTTAAAAATGGCTCGTATCGCATTTTACCCAACATTACATTCTTTACTGAATAAGTGCTCCTGCTAAAATGTCCGAACACAAAACAAACTGCTGTACAATGAATAAAGAAAATATGTCGGCTGGGAGCTGCTGCAGAGAATCCTGAACATATCTTGAAGGTGCTGAACAGCATCCATTGGTTTCCCTGTTAAGTTAACATGAGCTGCCATTGAGATAGGCGTTCATCCGTATCTCCTGGATGACCATCTCCCTGCGCTCGATCCTCTCCGCCCGCTCGGCCTCCTCGCTCACATAAGTCACTCCCTCCCAGTCGCATATCGCCTTCCTGTCTGCAGCTGAGATTAAAGAGCTTTCTGTTCCCTCTTCGTCATCATCTTCATCATCATCATCGTCCTGCTCCTGGCTTTTGACCACCTGGCTAGCAGACTTTGGTTTGATTCTGTGATCTCTGGAGCGCTGAACTCCGCAGGTCACCCGCACTGATACAGCAAGCAGAGTGAGAATAAGACCCACACACACGCTGGAGGTGAAGAGCAGCGCTGCCATTTCTGGATGCTCTGTGGCGGGAATAAAGGAAGGAGATGTATAAAACATGGTAACGGGAATTTAGTAGTAGTAGTACTTTAGAATTAAAGGTCACCTATTATGCAAAACCCACTTTTTCATGTATTTTCTACATCAACATGTGTCCCCTCTGTGTAAAGAGATTCTGAAAGTTTCAGGAAAAAAGATTCTCTCTCTTTTTGTCCTGATCCATTTCTATAAAAACCTGTC
>NW_011357369.1:4939954-4958695 GCF_000735185.1 Notothenia coriiceps | reverse complement strand
TTGGGGGGGAGGGCAACCCTTTAAGGAAGGCGCATGGGGGGCTACCTAAAGCCTTTGAGGGAACTTAAAAAAAAAAAAAAAAAGGGGGGGGGGTTGCTAAACCCCCTTTTGGAAAAAAAAAGCCCTGGGGGGGGGAAGCTTGGGGGAAACATTGGTAAAAAAAAAAACTGGGGCCAGGGGGCTGAACCCTTGGGGAGCCTTTTGGGAGGCTCCGGGGTTTCCCCAAAAAAAAAAAAGAAAAAGCGGGGAGACCTTCGGACCTAACAAGGGGGGGGGGAAGGGATTAAGGGGGACCCCCCCGGCACCCACGTTTTTTGGGAACCGGGGCTCCCGGGGGCTCCAAAGGTTTTCGTTTGACCCGGCGGGATAAAGGGGTTCCAAGGATTTTTCTACAGAAGGGTTTCTGGTGGTTTTACGGGGGAAAAAGGGGGCAAAATAACCAGCCCCTTTTTTTTATAACTTTTTCCTCTTTTTTTTCCGAGGGGGGGGGCAATTGTGTAATGGAGATTTTCCCCCTAGCTTCAAAAAAAAAAAGTCTGTTTTTTTTTATATAAGGGGACGAGGGGGGGGAAAAAAGCTTTTTGTTTGGAATTTAGTTTAGGGTTTCTTCCAATTTTTTGGCAGACTAGGGGAAAATTTTTAGTTAAAAAATTTAAATTTCTTAAGTCGGTGGGGGGGCATTGGGGTTTTGCTTTTCCCCGTGTTATTCACCCGATTTTTTTGAAAATTTTTTAGACAGGGGGGGGGGTTTTTTAAAAAACCGGGGGGGTTTACGAAAAATTTTTTCAAATTTTTTTCGGGTACCCCACGGGGGAAAGTTGACGCCCCCCCGGGGAAAAATTTAGAAATAAAAACCCCCCTATTTTCGTTTTTTACAAAATTTGGGTAAGGGGGGTGTTGAAATTATTTATTAACCCCCATCCGGGGGCAGTGGCCCGGACCCTTTGTTAACGGGTTAACCCAAGGTCTGTGGGAAAAAAAGGGAAAGGAATTTGCTGAACCCAAATAGGAACAAAAAAAAAAAAAAATTAACCTTAGGAGGTGGAACGAAAAAAAAAAAATTTTATTGGTTAAGGTTAAAAAAAATGGTTTTGGGGGCAAAATGTCTCGAAAAAAAACCCCAAACGGGGGAAATAGTCGGGTCCCCCCAAAAAAAAAAGGGGGGATTTTTTTTGGGGTTACAAATTGGATAAACAATCCCCATTATCCAAATTTTAAAATAAAAGGGTAGGTAGATAAAGGAAAACCAGGGGGTAATATCCACTTTTACACAACCAAAAAAAAATGTTGGGAAAACGGGAAGGGGGGGAACAAAACAAGGGTGGGGGGGTAATTGGAAAAAGGGGCCATTTTCAAAAAAAGGAAGGTTTTTTAATTCTTCAGGTTTTTGCTAGGGGGAAAAAATAAAAAATGGGAAAATAGGTTTTAATTTTCACCCCGGGTTTTTTTTTAACTTTTTTGGAAAAATGGTTATTCTTTTTTTTATAACCCGTTATTTGGTTTTTATAATTAAGGTTTAAAAATGGGGAAAAAAAAAAATTTTTTTCCCCATTTTTTTGGAGTTTTTTTTCAAAAAAATTTAATTATCAAAAATGGTGGTTATTTTAAATTTTCCCCAAGGTATACATAAAAATTGTTATATTTAAATTTTAAAATTTATAATCAATTTTTTTATTTCGGAAAAAAAAAAAAAAAAAATTAATTAAACACATTATCGTTTTTTTGGGGAAAATCAAAAAAGTAAATTGGGTCTAAAAATTCAAAATGTTGTTACCCTGGGGTTCCCTTTTTTTTATTTTTCCGTTACAAATCTCCCCTTCGGAACGGGGAAAAATGTAAACAAAGGTTGGTTGGTAATAAGGGTTGCTTCTAAAAAAAATTTTTTTAAATTTTTATCTTCTTCTCTGGGTAAATATTATAATACTCCTCTCTCTCTCTTGTATTGACCTGGATACCTGAAAAATAAACCTTGGTGTATATATGTATAAATGTAATATATCTCTATATATAAAAACTTGGGATAAAGTGCTCTGGAGGCGCTTTGTGTTCCATTTTTACCCCTTAAAAATCTGGGGGGAAAAATGCCCTGAAGGTTGAGGCCTTGGTGAGGGGAAACCCCCCAAAACTGAAACCCGGGAAAAAAAACCCCTTGGGGAATGGGGGCTGAGGGAGGGGGGATCCAACCCCCTGAGGCCCTTTTTGGGAAACCCCTAAAAAGGCCTTTAGCTTCTCAAACCACCCTTGGACCTTTCCTCACCCCCCTTGTTACCCTAAAAGGGGGCACCCCTTAACCCCAACCCTTTTGAAATTTTGAAATTTTGTTTGTTGACTTAAATTTATCCTTTTCTTGGGGGGGAAAAAAAAAACTTTTCCTTTGTTTAACCAACCCCCCAAAACAAAAAAAACAAAAAAAAATTTTTACCCGGGTTTGGGGGCCCTTCTTATGAAAACAACCCCTTAATTTTGGGGGGGAAAACAGGGTGGGAACAAGGGAAAAAAAAAAAAAAAAAAAAAATAGGAGGGGAAGGAAGGGTCAGGGGGAAAGGCAAAGGCCCATCTAAATAAGGAGGAAAAAACGCGAGAATTCACGAGTCCAAGTCCGAGTCGTGTCAATCAGTGCGCGAGTCCGAGTCGAGTCATGAAAATCGGCACTCGAGTCCGAGTCCAGGACTCTAATACTCCATCTCAGCCTATTATACTGTTTTTTATCAATATATCTAGATATATATATATATATACACATGTCTGTATATATCTCAGATATATACAGACATGTCTCTGAAGTGTTCCAAACACCAAACAGATCATTGCAGCATCCCATAATCCCCTCTGTTTCAGCCCTGTTTCCAAAGTGCTGATTCTCTGTCGGTTACTTTAGATGAAAATAAGGAGCCACTCCCCACGCCCCTCTGAGAGATATTTGGTTAAAAAGAACACAATGGTGCTCTCGGAGGAGATTCAGGTGATAAGGTGGGGGGGCGGGGTTACCTTGGTTGGTGATTGGCTAATGGTGGCACAAGCCAACAAATCGTTATGACATCATAAAGTGGCAAACATTTTTTTATATAAATGATCAGGAGAAAAAGAGAATATTTTTTCCTGAAACTTTCAGAATCTCTTTACACAGATGGGACACATGTTTATGTATAAAATACATGAAAATGTGGATTTTGCATAATAGGTGACCTTTAAAATGTCCTTTCCATTTTGTAACCCTATTATAAAAAGGTATGTTTGAACTGTTAACACTATATGATTATGGGCCACGAAGTATTTTGGTTGTGGGAAGGTAATATTGACGAGTTATTTTTGAATCATCCTCCAAAAACAAGTCTCCCTTATTTTTTTCTGGACGAGGATAGACAAAGCTTTTTAAATGTTTATTTTTATTTTGTATTTACTTTATTCCTTCTTACCAGGGAGACTTTTTGCTCACTTCATGCAGGCGAGTGTCTTCTCCAACCACGACGTTGTCAGTGACCCCTAGGACCAAAACATCACAACCATGTCAGCACAAAACGCAGCATTGTATTCATAATGTAAAATCGATATGTTTATTTTCCCAACCTTAACAACTGCATTTGAACGCAGCATTGTAATAGACTTCCTAAAACTGCACCAATGAGCTTGCTAACGTCCAAGTTAACAGTTGAAGTGATGGATAAGATGTTACGTACGTATATGTTGTTTGGGCAGTTTGAAAAACCTTTCACCCGAATATTTAGTTGGTTAACTGTAACGTTATAATGTGAACCAACACAAAAAGGAATAAAATAAGCAGGCTAACCCCATACTCACGCTTCAATCTTATCTGGTTGTGTCCTTCTTCAGACGCTTCAGACCCATCCCAGGACATTGAATCCCCGACAGGCAGCTTGCACTTCCCGCAGATGAAGACCGCATGTCCGTCGTCTTCCTCCACTGAATGGGCAAACAACTTTTCCTCGACCGCAGTGGAGTCTATGCTGGACTCAAACGTTGTATTTATAAATGTCTGGCGGTGTTTATACGAATTCACTTTTGACGCCATGTCTACTATTTTCTCAAAATGAAGCTGTTTTGAACTTACGCGGTAACGTGGTTGAAAAAAAGTGGAGTGCGACGATCCTTTATCGCGAGATGATAACTTATGTGTACTTCCGCGTTCGTCTGATAGTGAAGAACCAACCTTGACGAATTGTGCTTTTGGAAAGCTAACAATCTGAAAGTGTGCCCAGTGTTTCCTGGTGTTGTCCGTACTGGCTAATAAAAAACATGTTTCCAAATTGTTGTGATATATTTGTCAGTGTGATAATCCCTAAATGGAGCTTTTCCATTTCAGGAGAACCGACGTTAACCATCTTGATATGCTTCTTATCTTTGGGAAACGTGAACCGGAAAAACTTTGCCAAGAGCGAAAACTTGATTGTTTTGTATTAACCCATTTCGTCATATTTTTGCTTTTATTTATTCAACTTGTCAATCTTTAATATTCCTTTAAAAAGTGTGAATCATTATTGTCACCAAAAGTAGCTAGGACATTTTATCAAATTCTCATTGGCTGGTGAACCGGAAGTTATTCGAACGGTTGACCGGGCGCGAAAGCTGAAACTTGTTTTAAGGCTGCATTTTTTTTTTAATACGTTTTATGAAGCGAACAAGTTGATGTGGTCACCCTTTCATTCGTCATGTGTGAAAAGATCAGTAAGGTAGTGTTCAGTGTATTACTACCATGAGCAAGTTAACTTTAGTGATGTTTTGTTTACCATTGTGTGTCATGCTTCATGTCTTGTCCTCAGGTGAACAGCTGGCTCAGCGAGGTGTTTGGAGATCAGCCGGTGCCTCACTTTGAGGTGAACACCAGGACCGTGGACATCCTGTTCCAGCTGGCTCAGTCCAGTGAAGCCCGGTGCAGAGACACAGCTCTCCTCTCGGAAGACCTCAAACAGAAAGCATCAGAGTATCAGGCTGAAGGTGAGGAACAACAGACACAGCTGAATTAAAAACAGTGACATTTAGCTTTTTTGGCACATGTTGTTACCTAGATCTCAGCAATTATTGTAGTGATTACAATGTTTTCTTATTACAAAGATTAATGGCCACAGCCAAAAGACCCAACTTGTAATAAACCTTTAATTTGTGTTAAATGGCTACTTTAAAAAAAAAAAAGAATTACCAAGTTTCAAGGCTTGTGTCATTTGCACATTAGCTACAGTGTAGATGTGACACACTTAGGTCACAGGCTCCTCCAAATGTGCAACATATATATAAGATATAGAACAAATAAAACCGATAAAATAGTGCAAGAGAAGTATGTACTTATCTATTTTGTTTTCTACCTATTGTGTTTTTTATTATTGATAATGTGTGCCTACTTTGGTATTTTTTTAATATGTATGTTGATACTCTTTACTTCATCCGTTATCCTTTGTCCGTTAATTCTGCTGTTATAATAACGTAAATGTCCCTGTTGAGGGAAAAATGAAGGAATTCTAATTGCGAAACATGCTTCCCTTTGACTGTATTCAGGTTAGATGGTCCATTAATTAAAAGCACAAGGACTCCACGTCATTATTTTTCACAGATCTCAACTGTGTTTCCTCCTCCCAGGTGCTCATATCCGTGATGTTCTTCTACAAGGCGTAGGTCTTTCCTGTTCAAGCGTCTCAAAGCCCGCTTCTGACTACTTGTCTGCTTTAGTGGACAATGCCATGGTGCTTGGAGTCAGAGACACATCACTAAGCAGGTGAAATGGGTTTTTTGCGCAGTAGTTTTTCAGGTGAAAGAGAGATTTAACAGTTTGTATTTGATGTCTTGTCTAGCTTCATGCCAGCTGTAAACAACCTCACCAATGAACTCCTGGAAGAAGAGAAGTCCAACAGGAGACTTGAGAGGGAACTCAGAGCCCTCAGGAAGAGACTAGGGACCACTCTGGTGCTGCGGAGCAACCTACAAGAGTAAGATAAGATAGGACTTAATTCATCCCGAAGGAAATTGTTGTGCCAGAGATACACAAATAGCAGCAGCACAATAATAATAAAAGTGTAAAAAGAGCAATTCAATAACTACAGGAAACACAGACGGTCACATAATTCATGTAAATATTCTAGTAGTGCAAAAACCGTAGTGGTAGTTACGTAATTGCACGTTATTTATCGAACATTATTAATAATAATAATATTGCACGTTATATAGCAGAGTGTCTTGTAATGATGGTAATGGTATTTATATTGCACATAGTGGTGGTGTGTCATTTCTCAGTTCCCTTTACTGAAGGGTGAAGAAGGTTTAAGAACTAAATACAGAGGATATTCTTACTAAAAACAAACACAGAGACATTGCTGCTGTATGTCATTGTAATCTGTGTTTTTAATTGTCTTCAGGGATGTCAACCAAACGATCAAATACCAGTCAGTGGAGAGCGCCAAAGCAGAGGAAAGAATGCTCAACATGGATTTTGTGAGGGCAAAGACTAAAGAGCTCAGCAGCAGACGGGAGAGGGCAGAGGTACGCTGTGGGGTTTCAATCTTATCTGCATGAGCTGCATAATGCATTGTGGTGCTAAGTCAACGAACAGTATACTACTATTGAAAAGGATAAGATGGATAGATACTTTATTGGTAAATCATTTCGTGTGTTCAGACTTTATAATACAATACTTAAAATACTGGGGGGGGGAAGTAGAAAATGCAAATAATTCTAAAAATATATAAGAGTTTTTACATTTCTAGCTGTTTTGCTTCAAATCTTAATACCTAAGTGGAAGGTTTGCTCTGGTTAAGCCAATTTGTACTAATGGAAACTTGCTATTAGGGTTGCAAAGGGGCGGAACATTTCCGGTACATTTCCATGGGAAGTTAAGCTTGGGAATTTTGGAAATATTCCATATTGAAAACCTTCCATGGGAATTTATGGGAATTAACTTGGAATTGAGGTTAATGTAATCTAATTGCATCATATCCAAGCATAAATATAAAGTTTATAAACATTTCGTTTTGTCATAAGAAGACATCCATGCAAAATGATACAATTAAAAAAAAACATGACATTTCAACAGATTGATTTGTAAGTAGAACAGACGTTTTTATTATTTTATTGAACAATCATTTGTTTCATTGAAGAACAAAAACATGAATGTTGAGTTAAATATTACTCATCCCCCCCAACACCACTCAATCAAATGCACCCCCCATCCAAAAATCCCCACAAGAAATCATGTGTGCATGTGATGGAGGAATGCACAGTGCCTGTAGGGGGTGTGGTCTCAATAGCCATGCAGTAAGCAGTGTGCTATGTGCATGTGATGGAGGAATGGCATGGATATTCAAGTGTGCTTGAATGGCATCTGTTTGTTTTATACTTTCCCCAACTATATTTAGCCAACCATCAATTTAGAAAATTCCCAGTTTATTCCCTTAAATTCCCGTTTATTCCCATGGAAAGTTTCCATCTTTGAAAATTCCTTGAAAAGGTTTAAATGAGTTGTCTCCTTAGAGAAAATGACAATTAACTCAAGCCAATTGAATTCCAATGATAACATGTAGAGTGGTGAAAGGGCATTTTGAAAACTCTCTTCCCTAGCATTGGGAGAGCAGTAAACTTTAGGATGCTAAAAATTGAATGTCAGTGTTCATGTGTTCATCTATACTCAACCAGTGGGCCTTACAGCGCCATCTAGTGGGCAATAGAGATACATAAATGGCCAGATGGTATGATAGAATACTTTTTTAATGAAATGTGCTCAGGGTTTGACGAAAAGAAAAACTAACTTCTATTACCAGTTACATTTGAACATCAACATGCCAGCTTTTTTTGTTTCAATCACGAGTGGGCCTTCAGCTGCAAAAGGTTGAGAAACGTGGTCATAGCATATTTTCATTTGTAGAATTATTGTTTCAAAGCTTAATCATGTTGCAAAATACCAAATGTGCCGAGTTGGCTGTTTGAAATAGCAAATAACTCCCTGGCCCACACAGTCCTTTTCACTATTTTTGGATAATAAATACCGACTGTAGTGTGACCCGGGTATAAAGAGGGCATCACGTTACTGCCTCTGGTTCAGAGCGCAGAGATGATGCTGCGGACGAGTCCAACAGTTAACGCCCTCGGGATCATTGTCAGGAAACACCGGATGTTTTGAATATCACAGCGGGGGTGACGGAGCTCAGTGTGTGAGCCTCTCTGGATGTTTGATTCTCTTCTCTCCTTCCTTCAGGCTCAGCTGGTATCCAGGAACATGAACAAGTCTCTCACCCACCAGGCTATTGTGCAGCTCTCTGAGGTAACTTCAGCTGTTACGTGTCAACACAGTGCAGCTCCATGGCGATGAGAAGCTAAAACGTTCTGCTTTCAGGGTTTGTAATGCGTGGTCTTATCTTTCTCTCTGTAGGAAGCCACAGCCCTGAAACAAGAAATAATCCCATTGAAGAACAAACTGAAGCCTTACATGGACTTAAGCCCGGTAAAAAAGCCTGGTGTTTTTCTTGTTACAGTTCAACAAATAGATATATCGAAACAACTTGATTGTCTGTATTTAACTTTATGTTCTTACCTTTCTAATCCACAACAGAGCCCATCTCTTGCTCAAGTGAAAATCGAAGAAGCAAAAAGAGAATTGGTGAGTATCGTAATAGTTTATTTAAAGATGGAGGAGAGGTGCTGGCTTTCTCTTTATTTTAATTCCAATGTGTTTCCTCAATTACAGGCTGCAATTGGTTCCCAACTTCAGATGAATATTGATTTAGAGTTATGATGTTTTTAATGTTAAAGGTTTTACTGTGTTTAAAAAAAGAATAAAGTCATTGTTTCTACGTGTGCCTCTTTCGCTCTTTGTAATGTGTTTCACTTGCCAATGTGTCTCAAACTAATCACATGACTGTCTGCCTCTCTTGAAGGTTGTAAGTGAATAAATTAACCTCCATAGACAGGAAATGTGGTTACTTTGAAGGAATTGTGCTTTAATAAAGAACTTACTGTATTTGGATGACAAATTTAAGTTGAAAGTTTTAATTATGATTCCTCTTTTTTTTCGTTTGACCGATTTGGTTTCTCTCCCCCTCTTCCTGTTTATTACAAAACATCATTAACAATAATCAAATGTTTTGTTTTCATTTTCTACTATCTGATTTCTGATTGTGGCGGTGTGACTTAACATGGGAACATTTTTCTTTTATCCAAGTTTGTTTGTAAGACAATTTATAAATCTCTTTGCCTAAACATATTTTTGCATTTCTTTAGTGTGTTCAAATTAGCATTTTAAAGGAATGATATGTTTGCAATATATTTTAGATTGTCTTCTATACCAATATCTTAATGTGCCTTATTGGTACATGTCAAGACATATTGTTTATTCAAAATGTAGATTGTTGTCATGATCCATACAATTGGACAAAAATCCATACGTTTTTTTTAACTGGGTTAACATTAGACTGCAAATGTCAGGACTTTTTCACAAAAAGCACAAGACATGCATCTAATAATGATGTGCTGGATCTTTTCTTTAAAAACAAAGTGCAGGAAACTTCTTCTTTTTTCAGTTTGACAGCAAAATTCCACAGGCTTTGGAGGGTTAACAGCACATGAAAGGGGGTTTGGAGCCACTCCCTGGGTGCCTAAAGCTAAAGTAGAGAGAATGGGAGTGACTAGGGGGCCTGTTGTCCCGTTTGTATGCTAAATATCACCTCAGTTCCTCCCCCTGCCAGTCTTCCCCCTGAGGAGCTGAGCGCGGGGGCCAACGTCTCCGTCAGTTTGACTGTTGTAGGTCTGCGCCTCAGTCTGACATGTCGAGTGACCGGTTACCATGGTGGGGGTCATGGATGTGGGCCCGGGAGCAATTTACACAGTAGGCCCCCTGCTTCATTCAAAGGCACGACGGATAGGCCATCAATACTTTATAAAAGGAATCAAAATGCAACTCCACTGAACTTAACTTGGGACACAGAGATAACGCATAATTAACAGTTTGACTTGTTTTTATCAATGGCACTATTTTTGGATTAAAGGGTTGCCATCTTGCTGTAACAGTATTTGTTCTTTCTGTTTCAGGAATAAAACTTTCTATATATATATATGACTGTTTATACTTAAATATCCACAGCTTTTTGTTCATTAGCACATGTTAAAATTAAACAACGGCATGTAAATACATTACAAATAAATATGTAGAGACAGTTTAAAAAAAAGACCCAAATGGCTACATAATGACCTCCACCTAAATATAATTAACCAATGCACAAAGAAGTTGGCTGTATAGGCCTGTCAGTCTGTGAAAGAAGGGAAGGAAACACACACAATCCTCACAGAATGAAAGCGCCACAATCCAGAAGGTAAACATGTGCCTCATGGGGGGAAAAAATAAAAAAGGTCTTTGTCAGTGCGTCATACCATGGACTGTGTCGCGCCTCTTCCCTTTAAAATAGTTGTATCTGCCACGCCCACACCATAATTCCCACTCAGCTGCTACTGTAAATTCTCCCAGTGTCCACATGAGTCCATACACACAATGTGCGGGTTTGAACAGTAGCAGACTGGAGTATCACTACGCATTGGATTAACCCCGCGTCACTTTTGACCAACTTGTTGCGCAGCAGCTATTTCTAACCTCGCGCTGGGCTTCATTTTCTGTCCAGCAAGAGTCAAGACGGATGGAAGAAGCGGTGGCTTTAAACCTTACGTTTTATAATGCGTATGCTACAAGAAGAGGACGCTTTTGTATGGATTGTAATGAAGTCCTGCAGCCCTCAGTGAATGTTTGAGTGTCTTTAATATGATCAGAGAGTCATGAGCGGCGGAGCAGAATGGAGCCTCAGCCTCTTCTACCTGACTCTGCTCCTGGGGACCAGACGCATGACGGGACTGGCTGACTTCTCAAGTAAGAGACGATGAGGAGGATGATGAGGATGGGGGTGCAGTGGAAGGGAGAAGAGCATACTTGAGGATAGTTTTGGTTAAAGACAGTGGTGTAACTTAGTACATTGAATCAAGTACTGTACTAGAGGAGTTTGTTATTTAATTGAGTATTTTAATAATTTCTACTTTTTACTTCTTCCCCACTACATTTATTTAATACCTTTAGTTATTGTTGATTGATTTGATATGTTAAACACTCAAATAAGACTTTAGTTATGCCTGGAATAACATTGAACATCTACCCTGCAGTATACAAAACTAGCTGCACCATCTTTGATAAACATATTCAAAATATATATGAAATGTTGTACATGATCTGAGAACTTCTCCCAGAACTGTTGAAAGATCACATGAACCCTTCTGTTATAAAAAAAGACTACATTGATGTAGTGAAACATATTTGCATAATGTCATCGATAAGTGTTTTTAAATAGCCTGTACACTTTGTCCCAAAAATCCCACTTGAGTTTTGGCATTGGACCGCACACATGTAAAAGAGACATTGACTCATTGAGAGGAGTAACGTTTTGTTTTGCTTAGAAACTGACAACAATGCTTGAGATCAGCTATCCTCAGCAATGATCTATGCAGATAATGGTTTTCCAGCATTTGGTCTATCAACTGTCCATCTAGTCTAATTCAAGAATCATTTTCTCTGATAATGTAAAGGTTTCAAGATTTGTGACTTTGAATACAAGGTAACTCAATCACATCTGCACAGAACAAAGGTGCGTCGTAGGTTGAATGCCAGTTGGCGTTGTTAGCCACCCAGGAGAAAAGATCTGGCAGTCAGCACTTTGATATGTGAGTTTTCAAAGCAACGTGAGACAACTAACAGAGCTCCAAAGAGGCCAAACAAATCGAGAAAAAAAAATGCAACAAACAAGAAAGTCTCTTGTATTGGCTAAGCTTCAAAATGTATGATACATCTTTTCCCTTTAAGTAAATCTTTTTTCAAAGATATCTTCAAGTTATTATTAAGCTTCAGAAAGCTCTCTTCAGAGCCACAGAGTACGTTAAACCACTATTTCCACAAGCTGTAAGTAAATGGAACTTCATGGTGGAGGGTCCCCTTAATGCATGTTTCCATGTGCATTCCAGTCTAACCCATCTCTTTTGTGCGACAGATTACCTGTCCAGGATCATCACCAGTCATTCTGTCCAGGCATGTGATGGACAGCCACTGCGTCTCCACTGTCCTCGTCACTCCACCATCTCCATTCAGACTGCGTTCTACGGGAGTGGGGACGCCAAGCTGTGTAGAGCAGACCCAGACCCCCCGCTCAGAGCCCACAACCACAGCTGCTCTGCTTTCACTGCTCTACAGGTGCATTTTATGTGTTGGACATACAGCCCTGTTTACCCTCAGTGGTTTAATCGTGTAGGTGTTTTCTCAAAGTATGTGTTTAATTTAGTAGAGACTACCCTTAGATGAAAGGCCAACCAACTATCTTCCATAGTCCATCAGCCATCATTGTTTTTGCATTGGATTTGCACTGTGGATTGTAACATAAATCTGTTAAGTGCCCCGATAAACATTCCTGTTTGTCATCTTGCAATCTACTTATTTATATAGATAGTTATCACCGCAATAAATTGTATTTAATTTACATTACGTAAATTATTTAATTTAATATTCTGTTCTTGTACATATCATATTCTATTTACATGTATATAGACTTCTTGCACTATTTTTTATTTTTGTATTTTATTATATACGTTGCATTGTTGGAGGAGCTCAGGTCAGAAGCATTTCATTGCCAACTCTACACTGTAGCGTATGTGCATACGAAAACAAAACGTTTGAGTTTAATTACATCTGAATACATCCTGTGTGCTGGTAAATGCTGACTCTCCCTGGTGTATCCCGTGCAGAAGATGCTGTCTGAGTGTCAGAGCCACAGAGATTGCCATCTGCCTGTCAACCACCTGCTGTTTGGGAAGGACCCCTGCCCTGGCACTACCAAATACCTCCATGTGGACTACAAGTGTAAACCAAGTGAGTCCAGCAGCTCTATTCCCATTTTCCTAAACCTTTTTGTTATCGTAGAATCGCTTCCTGGTGAACTTTGAGTTTCTTTCATACATCTACGGGTGGATGAGCATGAAATGGCTACACAGCTGTGCAACAAAAAGTTCACCCCTCCCTAACCCTAACCTCTCCCCCTGCATTCACTGCCTTCAACTCTTCATCTTTGTTGTTTTTCCACTTGCGCAGCTGAACACAAAAGACACGTGGTGTGTGAGGGGGAGACCATGATCCTGCGCTGTAAGCGCCCAAAGGTTCTGATCGTCTACGCAGCTGTTTTTGGGAGAAGTCTGGGCCAGATTTACACCTGCCCTTCACACCTGACAAGACCACCCTCATTTGGTGAGTCAACGAGATACTCAGTGTTCTGATAGACATTTTTACAGTGATAGGAAATCACAGGTGTTACATTAAAACTGTCTCTGTGTAAGAAGAGGTAAATAAAGTGTCCCTGTAAGCCTTATCAGTGTTGTGGCAGTGAGTAAACATGCACAATACCAGGGCCCTGAAACTAAAGCAGTCCAATGGAATTCCGCCATCATTTCATTTGAATGTTTACAACTTTATCGACTGTGAAGTGCCAAGAAGTCTTCTGTGAAAAAGGTCCCTGGCAGACGGACACATGGGGAAAAGTCCCGTGGGAGAAATCAGCCCCAATCTGTTTACTTGCATTAAAAACAAAAAGTAGGGATCTTTGGATAATTAAAGAGAAATACAAGCAATAATGTATAGTCTGTTTTTTCACATCATACCGAAATTCCATTGCAGGGGTCGATAATAAACTCAGTAATGATTGCATTGTTTGAGTGTGCTATTTTTATATTTATTTGTGCTTTCACTTGTAGCAGTCATTGTCTGCTGTGAAAAAATACTTATGAGAGAGGATATGAGAGAAAGGCCAGATTTCATTGTCAATTGTTAGTTTTTCCAAACTATAAAAACTTTACACTGATATAAAACAATGCTTTAAGTACGTTTTCTGAACATTGGATGTTTTAGAATGAGCAAACTCAACATTTAACTATCATAGATTTATTGAGTTATCAAT
Source organism: Notothenia coriiceps (assembly GCF_000735185.1). Lineage (NCBI taxonomy): Eukaryota > Metazoa > Chordata > Actinopteri > Perciformes > Nototheniidae > Notothenia > Notothenia coriiceps. Next base: position 4,944,731 of record NW_011357369.1, on the reverse strand, counting down.
TTCTTGCAGTCAAAAAAAGAAAATGTCATAGTTGTTGAGCTACAACCAAAACATTGATTTAGTGTTTCAGCTATTGCAACTGACACATGCACACACACACTGACACTGTGTTCCTAAGTCAGTAACTTTCTCCCTAAGTTCCTCTCTGCTGTTCCCTACAGAGTGTCTGAACCACGAGGCTGTGCACTCGGTGTCTACGTCCTGCTACAGCAAACACAAGTGTGCTGTTGTTGTCAGCAACCAGACCTTCAGGGACCCCTGCTTCCCCGGAACCAGGAAGTACCTCAGCGTGGTCTATTCCTGTGGTAGGAGTCTTTCTACCTCCCCATTCACATGACACAATTGCAGGCCTGATGAGGAATTAGAGAGAGCTGTCGAAATATGAAAAGGCTTTTGTGATATTTTTCTATACATAGCTCAAGTCATGTCAGCACTTATTGACAGTTATGTTGTAACTTCCTATCAAGGACCCTTATCTGCTGTTATTATCAAATCACACCCAACAACATGGTAGTGGGAATAGTACACTGAGCTCAGATGTGCGTGTTAAGGCTGGCATCCTGGTAAACTTCCTGCATTTGGCACAAATGCCAGTGAGGTCATGCCGAAACATTGTTCGTATCAAAGTTGGAGATTTTTCAATTCAGCCTGGATGACAGAATGATTCCGTCAGGCTCCATCTAGCACAGAAGAACAATGTGTGTTAACCTTGTAGACCGGTTATCACCATGATTCTCAGCCAGGTTTGTGCAAAAGTGGAATACTGAGAATAACTTTCTGTAGATTCGCCCGTAGCCTGCACAGTCACAGAACCTGCATCAATTTGTTCACAACAATATAAAACTCTTCTGTCTTTCCTTCCAGTAGTACCACAGACTTTACTAAGAGAGGCAGACCCTGACATATTCAGCTCTACCTCATCTCCTGTGGACACAGAAAAAGGTATAGCCATATCATGCCATCTCTTGCAATTCTAGGTTTTTTAAAATGTGCTTTTATCTCACATTTTGATTCAAACGATTACAACAGTTGCTCCTGGAGATCTGAGGAAGCCTTTTCCAAAAGAGTCAAGAAGGCCAGACAACTCAGGAGCCATTATGAGCAACTCTCTCCTGACCTACACCTACATCAAAGGTAAAGGTTACTCAGAAACCAGCATGTACTCCTTAAAGGTCTCCTATTATACTCTTTTTCATCAATATATTATAGTTCTCAGTTGAACATGTCTCTGAAGTGTTGTGTGGCTCCAAACACCAAACAGATCGTTGCGGCATTACCCATAATCCCCTGTGTTTCAGCCCTGTTTCAAAAGTGCTGATTCTGTCTGTTACTTTAGATGAAAATAAGGAGCCAGTCCCCACGCCCCTCTGAGAGAGATTTGGTTAAAAAGAACACAATCGCGTTCACACCGCAGTACTTTTCCCACTTTAGTTCCGCGATAGTTCTGAAATGTCGCGTTCACACCAAAAAGAGCCGTGACTAAAATGAGTTAATCAGAACCTTTTTTACCCCCTTTTCCATCCCTGCTAGAGAGCAGGTACTTTCGTGGGAGAAAAAGGTTCCTATGTCTGATTGGCTGGGCGGTATGCAAACCACGCTTTAAACTCCCAAAAAGTGTTGTGAAGCCGCCATTTTATTATCCTCACATTAGCATTAGCTCAGCGCAGAAACGCAGAGAGACTTACTTATGGCAACACAAAAGAAAACATGGGAGCGGTGGAGATGAGGAGGTGTCGGTGTTCTGGCGATACACTCGGAAGGCTTCAGTAGAAGCTGCTGGGAGTCCCAGCAGCTTCTACTGAAGCCAGTCCCTAACTCCGCGGACTTCCGGCCGGGGACTTCGGGTGGCAGTATACGCCGTGAAGTTGTTTGCGGCCTCCAAGTAAACCCAAAGCAGAAGAAGAAGTGACGTCAGAGGCTTAATTTGCCCAATCCTTCCCCCAGGAACTTATTCCGGTGTGAACNTCGGTTAGAGAGTCTGACCATCATTCAGCCTGGGACGCTACAATTATTATAGTGAATGTTTAAATTCTATCAATAAAGATTAAGCCCCAGAAAGCACATGGCTACATGTGCTTTCTGGGGCTTAATCTTTATTGATAGAATTTAAACATTCACTATAATAATTGTAGCGTCCCAGGCTGAATGATGGTCAGACTCTCTAACCGATGGTATCTGTTTATTGATCTCCCTTGCTTTTATACAATCATTACCAACGTAAGAGCTTGTGCCCTTATCAGCCAGGTTCTAAAAAACCAATGTAACTATTTAGTATGTTAATTTATTCATCATCTATCTGTCATTATAGTATGTGTGTTTACACTGCTCTGTTGTCCATTAACTTCCGGTAAAAGTTCCTTCAAAATAAGAGTCACGATCTTATTACTATCAAAATAAAAGTGCAAAATGAAAACTTTACCATAAGAAAATATTGGCATACAAATATAATCAATTCTTTAAAAGGTAACTCATTTTAAATATAGTTACACATATTAAAGGTCATTTACAATAATAATAATAATATTAATATTAGTAATAAGCTTTATATTTGTATAGCACCTAGTTCAATAGACAGATTAGTACAACATGACAGGATAAAAGCAATGTAGAGGAGCTGCTACATTTCAACACATATATCCACGAAGATTAATACANTGAAGGAGAAATTGGACAGGTGGGAAATGAAGGGAGCAGCAGGAAGCAGCGAGGAAGAAAGAAGGGTGGAGTGCAGATAATTGGAAAGGGGGAACAGGGAAGAAGAGTGACGAAGCCCAAAGGGGAAGCAGTCAGGCGTGGATGGGTATGACGGGGGGAGAGAGAGGGGGAGAAGGGGAGACAGGTCAGTGAGTGTACAAGATGAAGCACCCAAACAAGTGTCTAGGAGTCAGACAGACAGACAGAAAGGCAGACAGACAGACAGAAAGGCAGACAGACAGACAGACAGGACAGACAGGACAGACAGAGAAACAGGCAGACAGACAGAAAGGCAGAGAGACAGGACAGACAGAGAGACAGGACAGACAGAGAGACAGACAGTCAAACAGAACAGACAGAGAGACAGACAGGCAGACAGACAGAGAGACAGGACAGACAGATAGAGAGACAGACGGTCAGACAGACAGGACAGACAGAGAGAGAGACAGACAGAGAGACAGGCAGACAGAGAGACAGGCAGACAGACAGTCAGAAAGACAGACAGGCAGGCAGACAGACAGTCAGACAGACAGAGAGACAGGCAGACAGACAGACAGGCAGACAGACAGGAAGGCAGGCCGGCAGACAGACAGAGAGACAGACAGACAGTCAGACAGGCAGACAGGCAGGCAGGAAGGCAGGCAGACAGAGAGACAGAAAGACAGACAGACAGAAAGGCAGGCAGACAGAGAGACAGGCAGACAGACAGAGACAGGCAGGCAGGCAGGCAGGCAGACAGTCAGGCAGACAGACAGGCATGCAGACAGAGAGACAGACAGACAGAGAGACAGGCAGACAGACAGACAGACAGGCAGGCAGACAGAGAGACAGGCAGGCAGACAGGCAGACAGAGAGACAGGCAGGCAGACAGAGAGACAGACAGACAGGCAGACAGAGAGACAGGCAGACAGACAGACAGGCAGGAAGACAGACAGACAGAGGCAGACAGACAGACAGAGAGACAGACAGACAGACAGGCAGAGAGACAGACAGACAGAGAGACAGACAGACAGAGAGGCAGACAGAGAGACAGGCAGATAGACAGGCAGACAGACAGACAGGCAGACAGAGAGACAGACAGGCAGGCAGACAGAGAGACAGGCAGGCAGGCAGAATACATTAACGATGGCGGCACCTTTATCTGATACATTAGTAATAACCGAGGGCAAGGAGAGTCAGACTGGGTATCATTTAACATTTTGATAATATTCACAAAACCGCAGTCGCATCTACTGATTTCAAAACAACCTTACTTTAAGAAATGTATAAATGTTTTCAATTGGCAAAAGAAATAGGGCAGCAACTGTGATTTTCTTATAACTCTATCAAATGTCTGCAAACAGTTTTGGAAGTTAAATTGCTTGTTGAGAAACTATTTATGTACCAACAACACAAAAAAACTAAAAGGTATTTCAACTCGTTTATATTATAATATTTATATTAACTAGAAACGGTGACATTTGTACTCAACTGAGTAATAGTAGCATTTCCAAAACTGTTGTTGAATATTTCTTTGTTGAGAAAGTAATGGAAGACTATTAATCATTTCATCTCTTGTATTGTATATAAATGTCACAGGAGTATTATTATCGATGCTTTCTCAAATGAAAGAATCTAACATGTGTAAAACGCTTATCAGCAGCTTTCTGACTGACTGCTTTGATACTTGTTGCCACCGAAGCATTCCATTAGGCAAAAAAAAAAAATTGAATTTTATCCAATGACAATGCTGTTACATTATTTTTTAATTTTGGTGAGTAAATGGAGTGCTGGCAGAACAGTTTTGGGCAGAAACTAATACTTAATGTTGAGGGAAGAAAGCTCGTCAGTGAGAAAGCCATAATGAGTTCCCGCTGACAGACATGTGGTGAAAGAAAGCCCTGATTTTAATTCATGACCTTCTCAAAGGGTCGTCATAATCCTGTTACAATGTGCCAATGATGGCTATAACACCACCTAACATTAATACAATCAGCATATAGCCATAGTCAGATTAATCTCCATCCTAATCAGAGGTAGATTTAAGCGTTAACTTACATATTAACCAAATGGAAAAAAACAGGTGCGCCTGAGAACTTCATCA
>NW_011357369.1:4932454-4934954 GCF_000735185.1 Notothenia coriiceps | reverse complement strand
TCCAGACTAAACTCCGCCTTTTTTTCCAATATTTCCAATTTGTTTTTAATATATGCACTCTTTATTTGTTTGTTTTGTTTGTTTATTCTTGTAAAAGCTTGTGTTTTTATTTTTTGTATAATAAAGTATTCAACTGTTTCCAAAAAAACAAGATATTATTTTCAAAATGCATTTTAATGTGAGTTTTACATAAAGTGTTAAACCAAATAAGACAATTATCAAGTTTATATTTGTAAATGTTTCTTTGACTTTGTGCCAGAAGATAGTTTGGATCATTGGCCCGTCCTGCTGTGTCTCTAACTAAAAGTATTCCTTGGACTTAGGAGTTAAACAGCCTGTTTAAGGTGTTTAGCGAGTGTTAAGGGCTGAGAGTTTGTTTACCAACTGACCTCTAATGTGCCTAGCAACACTTTCTAGCAGGCGGGAAAGCGGAGACATGCTGTACCGCTTGCCCTCCCTCACCCACGAGGTTTCATCAGCCTCGCAGAACAACAACAGTTCGAAACGGCCAACCAGCACGCTGTATCCAAGGGCAGGTTGCGATGGCAACTGAGAGCACGTGCTACGCTGAGTGCCTGTTGCCATCTCGTCACCGTGTGCACCGCCGGAGGAACAGCCATCCAGCTCGCTGGCCGGCACGCCTGTCAACAGACGTTATCCCCCGCTCATGCTCAGACTTACACGGGGGAGGAGTCCTTAGTGAACACCCCCCCCCCACACACACACACACCCTAATCTCTGTGTGATGTTTTTCTCTCTGCTAACCCCACCCTTGCCCATCTTTCTCCCTCCCCCTCCCTCTTATTATCCCCTCCCTCTACTGCTGGGAAAAAAACAACAAACAGTCAAAACAACAACAAACAAGCCGGCGTGGTTTCTGTTGTTGCTGGTCGTGTTGTCTTTATCCAGTCCTCCCTGAGGTGCATCCTGCGCTGAGAGTGTATGCTGACGGCTGGTCCACTGCCCAGATGTGCACTGTTGCATCCTGGGAGATGCTCATGTTTAATGGTCTCCCTGTTTGCGCTCCATTCATAGCAATTAAGCTTGAAGGCTAGTAGCTGTGTTTTAAAGTCAGCACTCACTGAATGTTCTCTGAACTCACTTAGCTGTTTTATATATAGACCTGGTGTTGCTAGATGCATTGCACTTGTGAGTGAAATGATTGCACCGGTTTCTCCCCATTCACCCCTTAACTCTCAACCAATCATTACCAGTCAAACAAAGACGAGTGTAGAAGCACACACACAAACACACATGCATCAGTCGGTGCATCAACACACATTCTACAAGCACTCGGGGACAAAGGATGAATAATGCAGAGGTAGTGTCTGAGTGAGAGTCGCCTCCCCTCTTTCCCTCCTTTTCACCTTACCCAAGCAATAAGGAAGCAATGTTGCCATGGAGGCAATGAAGCCTAAGCACGCTATCAGCCAATTAGAGCTTTCCCTGTGTGAAACATGGAACCAATGGCTGCTCACCCTGATGCTGCTGTTGCCAAAGACACTGAGATCCTATTGGCTGAGCTCTGCTCTTTGATTGCATTTCTGATCTTGTTTTTGAGAGCAAAAATATCTCAAGGAGTGCCACCTGTTTGCCAACTTACAAAATATGTTGTTTTTTTTCCCAGAAATGAAAGGATTATTTTGTGTGAGAGAAAATGTTTGTGTTTTAGGGATTTTGGGGACTTGTAACAAAGTGAGCAATGAGGAAAGGGATTCCTCATCTTTAGGTGTTGTCAATTGAAAGATGGAAAAACAACCATCATTTCAGTTATACAGGGTTTAATCAGTACTCTTATTTTATTTAACTGCAATGTTCTGCCCTCCCAACGTTTCATTTGGTTTCCCCCTGACAACAGGACCCCACCCCACCAGTTGGTAATGTTTGCTCATGCTTGTTTATGACCAGTTTCTGGGTTAACTCTTTATTATATTAACCCTGTTTTCTTTTAGTGTTCCATCACTCTCTGATTGTTCACATGCGCTGTGCAAATGCATTTCAGCTCCAGTAATTTTATGCTGCTGCAACAAAAACAATTTCCCATTGGGATCAATAAAGTACCATCTTATCTTATCTTATCTTAATTACGAAAAGGAAAGTCTAGGACAAAACTCCAATTTGTTTTTTTGACTCATGGACATTCGGGCAAGACGCCCTTTTTCAGCTCAATTGTATCATTTGTGTTTTGATCCAGTGTCCAAGGTTATAAACAAAGTGTCTTTACGTAAAAAAAATGTGTTGTGCAGTGGGTCGTGCGTTGGAGTTCGGATCAGGGGGTCACAGCCAGGGCCGGCCCTAGACTTTTGGGGGCCCTAAGCGAGCTTTGGCTTGGGGGCCCCCCTCACTCTAGCGTGTTCTCACTACAACACGGAACCAACTTTTCTCTTATGATGTTAGCATAAGCACACATATTGTATAAATAAGCATGTAAACACCGTGGACCTAACATCCTCTAGGGGGGTCCGGGGGCATGCTCCCCCGGGAAGATTTTTTTTTTTAA
>NW_011357369.1:4922469-4932426 GCF_000735185.1 Notothenia coriiceps | reverse complement strand
AACTTTATTGTTATTGCACATATTACAGGTACTGAGACAACGAAATGCAGTTTAGCTTCTAACCAGGAGTGCAACAAGCAGTAAAGCGAAAAGTAATGTACACAATCTACAGAATAAAAGATAGAATGAAGTGAATGATGAATAAACAGTGAGGGGTATGAATACACTAGATATACACAGCAGCATGTGAGCAGTATGAACAGTGTGTATGAATATGCTAAGATATATAAAGTATAAAAACGGTAAGCAGTGCAAGTATAGTATAACATATATAGATATTAATTTCATGATGATAAACATCGTGGAACAATGATGAAAAATGTGAATGGAAGTGGCGACGTAACTGACACCAAACAACAACAGACTTTTGCCGAGCCAATTGGAGAGTTTCATCAGCAGCACGGGGTAAAAACCACCAATGAGCGCTCAGCTCGAGATACCAGCGAGTCGTTTCCCATCAAGCATTTCGCCTCCGCAGCCCGTGGAGAGGAACTGCGCCGCCGCGCCGCGCCTCGCTCTCAAGGCTGCGGGCGTCTTTGTCCCGCGAGATTTCAACGTCTCATGTGAGCGAGCCTCCAGAGCAAGTCGTACAAAATGACTAACCATCATGCAACGTACTAGCAAGACGTTGATCGAAATTGCGCAGGTCTGCGCAGGTCTCGGGTTATGGCTAGAAAGGATCCGCCTAGTGTAAAACTCTCGCGATAGTTTGCAAGTCACGTGGCTGAATGTTTACGTTTGGCAGGCAGCCTTTCAGTTACGATCGTTAACATCAGTGGGCCACAGCCAGAGCCGGCCCGACCCATTAAGCGACATAAGCGGCCGCTTAGGGCCCCGCAGCCACTAAGGGGCCCCCTAGCAAAACATTTTTTTTTTTAAATCTCAGTACACAGTCGCCTTGATAAGTATGTTTAACTAATTGTGTTAATATGACTAGATTGCCTACTCTCAAAGTCATGTATTATATTATTTAGTCAATAATATAATACATTAACCGTGCTTTACCTGAACCTCATCATGAGAGGATGGGAGGATTGTAATTTCCCTTGTTCAGTGAATGCAACAGAGGCAAGACACCAGACCAACCAGAGAGTTGAATGGAAATAAACATCTGTCTTATTGGCTGACAGGTACCTATCCTGTGAGCTGTGACAATGTTTAAAATAAACTGTCAATCGGACAGACGACAATTCTCAAGTGGTGGCTCACACAACAACCCCAGAGCCACCACTTGAGCCAGGAGAACAAGTATGTAAATGTCAGTAAACTTCCAAGTTATGCGAACATAGCATAAATTACAGCTGTTGACGTTACTTTGAATCGCGGGGGTAAGCTAAACCGTTAGCAAGTAGCTATAGCTAGCCAGATATATTAAATAAACACTTTGTCATACAATCTAAATGTTATGTTTTTTTGCGTTTCAAAGAAAGCTCTGTTGACTTACTGTTCGACATGAAGCTAGAAGCTACCTTACAGTACACAGTTGATCCGGAGTCCTGTCAGTTAAAGTGTTTCATAGTTAGCTTAGCTAAGCATCAACCTAGCACTGAAATATATGGATGTTATGTGGCAGTATTTCTGAGAAAAAGTCAGCTGAAATGGTGGCATAGTTACCACTGTGTGTCAACAGCATGTTTGAACGTATTTTCAGAAGTAAATGTGGCTGTTTGGCCACTGACGTTGCCATAACAACACATGCATTTAAATGTGCAACCTCTTTTTGTGACAGATTTTTGCAAGAAATTATAATTCTTCTGAACAGCTAGTTTCTATGTGAACATTATGAGATGGACAGCCAGAGAGAATAAATGAAAAATAGTTATCAAATACTATATGACAAAACAAGAATACAGTTTAAAAGGGGAGTGATTTGTAAAATATCCAAGAAAAATCTGTTTACAGTTCTGTTTCATATGGGTGTTGAGAGATGTATCCATGGATCTCTTAATTTTGCTCTCAAAGTGCACCAGATTGATGCTTTTAACTTCAATATTAAAAAAATAAATCTTCCCGGGGGGAGCATGCCCCCGGACACCCCAAGATGAGGTGAGGTCCCCCCCCCCACTTAAATCATGTTCAAATGGATAGGAAACTAAANACCCGGAAGTAAGTTAGCATTTTTAGCACTTCCGGTTCCTTCCTCAAAAAGCAATGCATTTTTTCCATAGGGTTTTGGAAAATAGCTCGAAATAAGGTCAGACCTTATTTCGAGCTATTTTCCAAAACCCTATGGAAAAAATGCATTGCTTTTTGAGGAAGGAACCGGAAGTGCTAAAAATGCTAACTTACTTCCGGGTTTTACGACGCGTCACTGCGGCTCTCTATAGCCAGCGTGTGTAGTTCTGGGGACGGGGTGGGGACGGGGTGGACCCATTAAAATCCAGTTTTGGACAGTCTGCCGTGGTTCCATCCCATTTCAAAGTGTTGTTCGACGCTCGGTGTAACCCTTGGCGCACACTCAAACATCCAATCATAGAGCTTGAGGACTAATCACGATGTTTGTCAAGCGAAGCGGAGAGAATACTTACTTCCAGGTGTAAAATTCTCTAAAGTAACCTGACGGACTCCAACTTGTGTTTATTAATCAAACAAATAAATAAACACAAGGATAATTATGTGTTATTGTTGAGTAAATATAGAAAATAATACAAAATTAGAAGGAAAAAAAGATGAAACAATACAGATTTCAATTTTCTGAGCCCCTACTCTCCCCATAACTGACGATGAACAAAAGTCAGACATTATTCAATTAAAATAAAGAAGTAAAAATAATAAGTGTGGCTTGATATTGCGTAAGAAAAAGGTTGATAAACGCTGTGAGAATGGATCTGCGGAGAGCATTTCTCCGCGATCCCAACTTGTCTATTACCAACGTTCAGGGAGCTCTATGCACGTCAATGGGACTCCCTGATAGTTGAAATTTGACGCTAAAGTGCCCCCCTTGCGTTGGAAAGTGACGACAGGCACCCAACAGTAGAAACTAAAACAGCTGCACTAATTAGTCAATTAATCAATTAATCAGTTGACAGAAAATCAATAAGCTACTATTAAGATCATTTAGTTATTTTTTGTGCAAAAACATGCCATGGCTCCAGTTTGACAATTCGGATTGTTTTTTTTAAAATAATGAGGTATTGACTGTTGGTTGCACCACAAAAGCACAACAAGGTGTCTCTTTGGGAATGTGTTATTATAACATCACACCATTTTCAAAATGTTTCCATTCAAAAAATCCACTATCTACTTTTTTTTAATAATCAGCAGATAATTAATCAATGGAAAGAGTAATTATTTACAGCCTGATGTAAATTATTTCAAAAGAGCTCCACCTCATCTTTAACAGTAAAACCCTGCCTTTACATTAATGCATGAGCATAAATATTCAAATTTTGAAATATGTTTAAGAAATAACACAATTTTCTGCGATTAGTCTTAAACTGTGGGGAGGAAAGGTGGTTGTAGTCTCCCCATCGGAAGGTTGGTGGTTCAACGCTGTAGCTAAGACTAGAAAAAGAGCAACATAAATACCAAAAAACAGTTTGGTATTAGAATGTACGGTGGCCCTGAAGTGCAAGTCAAAACAACATTTCACAAAACACTACAGCATTTCACAAGACGCTACAGAATTTCACAAAACACTACAGAATTTCACAAAACACTACAGCATTTCACAAAACACTACATCATTTCACAAACGCTTCAGCGTTTCACAAAACGCTACAGCATTTCACAAAACACTAAAGCATTTCACAAAACACTACATCATTTCACAAAACGCTTCAACATTTCACAAAACACTACAGCATTTCAGAAAACATTACATTATTTCACAAAACGCTTCAGCGTTTCACAAAACACTTCAGCGTTTCACAAAACACTATAGCATTTCAGAAAACGCTTCAGCGTTTCACAAAACACGACAGCATTTCACAAAACGCTACAGCATTTCACAAAACACTACAGCATTTCACAAAACGCTACAGCATTTCACAAAACACTACAGCATTTCACAAAACACTACTCTCATCCTAAAAAAGGTTGGAGACCCCTGTTATAAAACGATACATTTTAAAATGTTAAGCTTGGCCTACCATTTTATTGGAGCAATGAGGAACCTTTTCAAGCCCCACCTGTTCAAAGTGGGGAATGAAATAAATAGTTTGAGAACCACTGCTTTAGGAAGAACACTTCTTGTTTGTGATTGGACAGAGCCAGCCAGAGAAGCACTGCTGTGATTGGTTGTTTTTGCTGCCAGTCAAGAAATTACGCGTTGTGATTTGTCAGCACCCGACAGCACCACGTATTTCCCGTTTGGTAATATTCAGCGGTTTCCGCACACATTTTAAAGTGAGTTGGAAAGAATGGAAGAAGAGATGGAAATCTTAAGTGAATATTTTAACAACGGACATATGATGTTATCCTCGACATGCTGTCAACCCATCACCACATCAACATGTCCCAACACATCAGCCGTTAGCTGTTAGCAGTTAGCACACAGAGCTCACAGCTCCTCATATCTGTTCAGAAACTGGACAAAAGTTAAACAAGTACAAAACACAGACTGTGTCATGGTGAATACAGTCGCTGGTTTATTTCTGTCTGTAGGCCGTTGTTGTGAGTGTGGACGGAGCATATACAACGTTAGCTTAGCCTGGTCGACCCGATCTCCATTCAGAAAACAAGCATTTTAAAAGGTTTTTCGCCTGCCCTCTTGTCTGCACACTTTTCAAAGCATTAATTCATGATTTTTACTAACCGGTATATGTATGTTGTTACTTCATTTTGAAACATGTATTACAATTACATTTACAATTACAATTTAGCAACTCGCCGTTGCGAGTCTCCGGCTGTAACAGTCCACTACTGCCCGCGAGGACCTTCAAGAGGTTTATAGAAAATTCCAATGACAAATGGGGACAAAAGTTTTTGAATTTGGTCAAATGTTGTTCCACAGATTGGGCTGCAATATAAACCTTCAGACAATTCTGGAATGTAAATGTAGCCACCAGAAGTACTCTATGTGTCTGTAATTGTGGCTAAACATGTCTCTCTTAAGGATAAATTTCCTTCTGAAATCTAGTGGGAGCTGATTTGATGCCAGAATTCAACATTGGAAAGATGAGTGAGATCCAGAGAGAAGAATACTGATGTTGAGGTTGATTACAGAAAGTGTAGTTTAGTGTAAGCTTGAATATTTTTGAATGCTAAATATTTAGCTGATTTTGCCAGTTTGGATGAGGTTAAACACTCTTGCAATATTTAAGAACAATACTTCCTTTTGAGTAATCCCTGGTAAGAGATCAGACCAGGCAAAATGGTTTGAATTCTCTGCAGGCTCATTTTGATAATGTTGTCATACAAGTATGGTTACAATCTGAGTCTGTCAAAGGCAAAAGGAAAACACTAGTTGACCGTCGTTGACCATCCAAAATGCCCCAAAGGATAACAATGTAGTGTACTTATGTAATATGAATACAAACCCCAGTAGTTACTTAGAAACCAAAACATCCAGGTGGAAAAATATGGAAGTTACCATTTAAAGGGGCCCTATTCTGATCATTTTCAGGTGTATATCAGTATCTAGTGTCTCTACTGGGACATGTCTCCATGCTTTAATGTTCAAAAAGCTCTTTATTGTTCTCATACTGCCTGTGCTGCAGCACCTCTTTTCACCCTCTGTCTGAAACCAGAGCCCAGTCTGCTCTGATTGGTTAGCTGGCCGGCTCTGTTGTGATTGGTTAACCGCTTACAGATGTCTCACCTTTTAGCCCTATCAGATACAATCTGTTGGAGCAATTGCCAATAGAAGCGTGAGAGTAACCTAGTGATGTCATTATGTTTCAGAAGTAAACAAAGGAGTCCAATGGAGTCATTTCAGCCGGGGAGTGGGAGAGAAAACTGCACATAAAACACGGGAAAGGGAAACCCCCAAAAGTCTAATAGGCCCTCTTTAATATGAGATTCTATCTACTTCCTACATTGCGACGTCTTTACTGAAATGGGTCTAGAACTGAGCAGTGCCCGGGCTGTGAGACCCCCCCCATCCGCTGCAGTAACTATGTTCTCGGTGCTTTTAGTCGGGAGGTTAAGCAGCTGAGAGCAGAGTTTTTCTTCCTCCAGTATTCCCCACAGGCGGCGGGGGAATTCTAGAGGAAGTATGTCCCCCGGTTCTCTTAGCCCCCTTTATCCGAGACTTCCACAGAATAGACCTTAAACCACTTTAGCTCTGCTTTATGGTATCATCATTGAGTCACTTGTGACATGTAGATGCACAGGGTGCTAGAGATCTAAAGATTCATCCATTATTTATGAATTGTGTCGCATGGATATAAATGCTGCTATCTCATTGTGGGGTACTTGGCCTTTCGAACCCCGCTACCAAACTGCGCCATCTATCCACAGACTGATGCTGAGCTTTTCATTCCAACACTGCCGGAGTATTGCATCTGCCGGGGGAGCTGCTCCACACCGGACTCCAGCCGTTTGTTATGTGCATTTCCACTTTTGCATTATTTTATGAGGATTTGAAGAGTGTAAGCAAACAACTTTGAGATGCGCCCGAGGGCCAGCCCTGAGAAGTGAGAGGAGCCGTGTCCTCCATCCTCCCGGGAGACACAAATCCTGCTCCACACCAATTAATTAGTTGGACGGTGCGTAATGGGAAAACATTAGTATTGTTATGAGGGGAAAGGGAGTTTGACTGACAAGGTCCTGCTCTTAACTTTTGTTGAATTAAAAGAGGATAGCGATGCGAGGTTCGGTATATTGGAACGGCTATTTGCATATTTGCGGCTATATTAAAGGGATTAGCTCCAGCCAGCGAGGCACAACAAACAGAAGGAGGAGGACAGCGCGGTTTAATATCACAAATGACACCCAGGGAGTTAACCTCTAGCTCCAAGCCTGATTACAGCTTCTTAATTAGGACAGCTTCTCAACCCTCACACATCCAGTGTGCAGCACGACTTGAGTCCCAGATTCAATATTTACCCTGCACTCCTCTACTTGTACCGGGAGTTTTTACCGGGGATAGAGGGGTGAGTCGGGGGTAATATTAATCATGCAATCTGCACCTCGCATGCAGGTGCAAACCAATTAGCAGGCTGGCATTTAAAGGACTTTAATTAATATTTCGTCACAGATTAAATCAGGTATCGGTTATGTTTAAATGCCTTTCACACGAGTTTTCAAATATTGGGGTCCCGGGTGTTGCATTATTGGCAGCTGTGAGATTTAGCTTCCTGTGTTGGCACCTCACATTTGCACACATGCTGTTCCAATACTGTGTAATAAAGTTGTTACATGCTGTATTTTATTATGTGAATATGAGTGTGCGATATTCTTCAGGATGTCTAGTTAAATATCACTGCTAAAGTTCAATATTAAGAAATGTGTAAAGCATTATTTAATTTAAGATTTAAATCCACTTAAAGGTTTTAACATGGCAGCTGTGCGTTCACATACAATTCATATTGAATGACCGAAATGATTATTGATTGCTGTTTACATCGTACAGCTCGGCAGAACAGTTACTGTGTAGGAGCAGCCAATGGTTTAGTGCGGAAAATATATTGTGGTTCGAGTTATTCATTACTTTTAGTCTGTTTCATGTTTATGTTAAATACTATTTTTGCCCTACTCCATTTCAGAGGCACTTTTAATTCAAATATCTCACAGTTATAATTACAATATTTAGTTTTAAGATTTGCTTATACAATATGATGCATTATTATGGAGTACATAGCCCAACAATATGAAATTAAACGCACCTAAACATCTGCATATTATTTTAAAATGAGTAATTAAAAGGACATAATATAATATATAGCATGATATACTCAAAAGGAGAATTCTGAATACAGAGTACTTTTGAATGTTTATGTAAATGCTAATAACACTATTTTTAGGCAGGACTTGTTGTGTAATTTCTCCATTTCACTTTCACCATTGTTTATATGGTAGCAGAAAATCAAGACTAGAACATAACTGTAGACATATTATCAGTGTTGGAAGAAGTACTCAGATTCTTAAGTAAAAGTAAAACATACTGTGGTCTTAGATAGTATCAGCATCAAAATGTTCTTAGAGTACAACAAGTACTCATTCTGCACAATGGCCCTTTTCAGAATAATATAAAGTGCAGAAGTATTATCAGTTAAACGTACTTCAATTATCAAAAGTAAAAGTGCTGGTTATCCAGCTTTGATCTTTTCACAGTATTATATTATGATGGTTATTATAATATCCTGAAGAGCATTGTAGAATTGTTATTTGTCAATGTGGACCAAATTTAGATTTAAGTACTTTGTAGATTAGTAGCACAGTACTGCATTATACCATATCAGCAGATCATGTGTTTTTATATGCAGAAAGTAAATGCGTTAAAATAAAGTAGTCGAGAGAAAGTATGAGATTGCCTCTGAAATGTAGCGGAGCGAACAAAGAACGAAGACTTCTGTCTCAGACGTGACAAAGAAAACATTTTTTGCCATCAGAGTGTTTTCAAATCATAACATATATTCATATGTGTCGGCCCTAAATTCATCATATAAGAAGCAATACACATGAAATGGACTTTGTTTAAATCATAACACACAAAGACCTTTTCTCTTCAGGAAGAGTTTGAAACGCCTGTTTACGATAGTTTGTGCTAAACCGACCTTTGATTGTGAATAATATAATGTCATTGTTTTTCCTGTGTTTTAATTCACTAGCTACTCTATAAAAGCTGGACAAACATACGTCAAACATTATTATTACAGATTGTGTCATCCTCACTGTCGGGGCCCAACTTTATGAAATCACACGGGGGCCGCTGACCTGCAAAGATGCGACTTGAACCGCTTCTTTTTCCACCGCCGCGAGGCAGGCTGGGTTAAAGGTCAACTGTCACAGAAGCCACAGAGGATCCTCCTGGGTGAAGATCCTTGAGACTTTTCCCTTAAACCAAGACACCATGGCCGGGTTTCACAGGTCTGCCCTGCGGCCGCCCCGGGGCTTGAATACTTTGCTGTGTTTATGGGACCACTGGCCACAGACCCCGAGCATTTCCCCAGCCGCGGTGCACTTGATGTTAATGTTTAAACGGCTTACTGGTTTGCCACCACATTGTAAAGTGTGTGTTCAAAATCGTACTTCTTACTAGTGAGAGGTTTGTTGACGCTAAAACTTTATTGCAGGGGGTCAAATCTCATTTTTACTAGTAGTTACGTCAGATTAACCCTGTCGTGTTCGTTTCTCCCCCCTTACTTTGATGTTCCCAGTCAAATGTACCCGCTCTGTTTTAACATTAACGCAAAAAAAAAATTAATCATCACCTTCTTGTATTTAACACTCGTTTAAGTTGAAAACAATGTTTCACACACTGAAAAAACTGAAATATTGAGTTCAATTAAATGTACAATGTCACCAAATAGCACACAACTGCATTAAGTTAATTTAAGTAAGGAATTTTAAGTTCCTTTTCAAGCTTATTAGTATTGCTTTCAACTAACCTAATATTGCTAGGTACTCAGCGTTAGTCGACGTTTTAGTTTTTTTCAATGTGGTTCACATGAATAACTGCAGTGAATATACAAAGAATAGATACTGAAAATGTATTACAAAATGAACATTTTGCCGATTTGGGTGTGTACTATCTGATGATGAACATAATGGGTTACCCATTCATTTCCCATGGAGGCCAAAATTCAATGAAAGTGGTGATCAGCAATTTAATATGTATAGCTATACTGTGGAAGATATCATAAGGCCTCAGTCAATCAAATGTAAGAGACAATATTTATGATTAAGGAAAGTAGTAAATCGTCAGTTAAATAACGTGTGCTGGTTAAACAGTAAGAGTAGGCCACACAGCCTCAGATAAATGAGCTTTTTCTCATTCAGTGCTGCGTATTCTAAGCACTGATTGGAAATCCACTCAGCCACAACTAAACTGTGTTTGCTCTATCCACAGTG
>NW_011357369.1:4911778-4922423 GCF_000735185.1 Notothenia coriiceps | reverse complement strand
TGCTTGCTTTTCTCTTTAAAAGTCATCAAATAACGGCATTGTAATACACGGTTCGGCTGCATTAAATATTACATATCTGCCGTAGTTCTCCATTTATAGAGCCCTGATGAGAAGACTTCTAGACAAACTGGAATGACTGCCGCCCAAACTGAATACGTGACGCGGATCATAGATATTTCAGCAATTAAACAACATCTTACATTGCTTTTCACACAATACTTCTCCTTGCAAACTCACATAAAAGGGAACACATTTAAAGAACTTGAATAGACTTGATAAATACGTAAGGACAAAAAGATGAACCATGAATCAATCAATTGGTAAATTAAAAACAGTAGTAAAGAGGAAACTTTTAAAGTAAAATGAGAAAATCATCCTAAAACACACTGAGGGATAAAGGGGGAAACATGATGGAAATATTCACTACACTTTAAGCAGTGGGTGTTTTGGAGTACAGAGTAGAACCATATTCTTCAATCTTTTCATCATGTTAACAAATTATTCTTTAAGAGATTTTTATTCATGTGCGAATAAAGTAGTGATCTCATTTGTTACAATATTGATCACCATGAAAATGATAGTTTTAGGAACCACTGTATAAGACAAATCTTTATTTGTATGGATAATGTTAAAGGGAGAGCTAGTGCCAAGCCACATATAGTATTCGAATCTAAAGTATTGATTTCTCCATTGTAGTAGTTATTACCATAGGAGGGCTTTAAGATGGAAATATGAAATGACTTCTGTTTTAAATCCTTGATAAAGGAGGGAGTAATTGTTGCATGTTCGGACACCCAAGGTTCCACACACTGCTAAGGAGTTTAACATTGTTCTTTAAGTAGACCAGAATTGAAGATAAATGAGTATAATGAGCTATAAAATACATAGCAGAGCTACACAGATCCTAGTAATGTTTTGACTCAAGATAAGAAACACAAGTTTCTGAAATAGATCTATTAGACATTTTAATACTAATTAGGTGCAGGGGCGGATCTAGAAAAATGTTCATGGGGTGGCAAGAGGGTGGCAGGAGATTTTGAGGGGTGGCATCCCCTGGCAGAAGTATATGCTGATTTAATCGCAGTCATATCAATTAATGTTAACTTGGAAAGCCACAATATTTATTTTAACTCAATAACATTTGGTGACATTATTGTGGCACATCAGTAAAGCCTTAAATATAAATATATAAGATGGCAGACATCATTTAATGAATTTTAACTGAACAATAACTGAATGAGTTTGTCTCACTCTTAGACCAGGGGTACCAAATCTATGCAGACTGCTGCAATAAGTACATTATTAACTGTCTCATCGGCGTTTGTCTGAATTAATATGATAATATTAACAATCATATTATTCCTGCAGCTGTCAATCACTGTTATGATTCACATATTCATATATTAAATAAACTATATTTTTTGGAGGAGTTAATGATGAATGTTCCTCAAGATGCTTGCTCACCCTCCTTCACATTTGAAAGACAAGTAATTACTATATAATATATCAAAAGAATAAAAATAACTGGGCAGTGTAGTTTTACACACCGTCTAATTTGACTTTCTCAGGACTTGAAACTGTTTTTTGGGGGCAGACCCCCACAAAGAAGAAAAATGTTATTCACGTAAGGTCATCATCTTAACAGTTTGTCATGCTCATCGAGTCATCCGTGAGCAAAGAATCAAGTTGGCATGCAGCTTAATGGGAGGCGTGTGGCGCAGTGGATAGACCCTTGGTGTTGGGATCAGGGGGTCACAGGTTCAAACCCCACTGCAGTCGGCATGTCGTTGTGTCCCTGAGACACTTCACCCCAAATTACTCCTGTGGGGATTGCCAACAGTATTGAGTAAATCGCTTTGGATAAAAGCATCTAACAAGTAACATGTGATGTAATGAATGCGATGATTACCATGTTGTTCAGCAAATCGCCTCACAAACGTGTTAAGATTTAAACCTATGGTGCGATGAGCCATAACTTTTCTTTCAAAACAAAACTGCCAACTGGGGTGGCAGCTGGGGTGGCAAGGCATTTTTCTGAGGTAGAACCGCCACTTCTCGTCAAGGCTTTCCATTATGAAGAGCAACTTTATGCATTTGTAAGTATAGACGAACAACACATCATCTAATGAAGCGACTGTCAGGAGAGGAGGGGAGTCTAAAGAAGCGGTGTCAAACTCATTTTACTGAAAAATTGAAACATTGACGTTAATTAAATGTATTATGTCAACAGATTTCCCATAACTGTATTCTGTTAGTTGCAAGCAAAAATATGAAGTTGAACCTAACATATTTTATTTAAACTTAATATTATCGCTTTCAACTAACCTAATAAAGTTATGTGAAATTTGTTGACATAATATATTTAATTAACGTCAACGTTTCAGTTTTTCAGTGTAGTTCAAGGGCCACATACAGCCCCATTTGATCTCAAGTGGACCGCACCAGTAAAATTATAGCATCATAATCTATAAATATCTCCACAATTGTTCCCGTTACTTTAGTCCAAAAACTACATTCTGAAAATGTTCATATTTATTGAATTGATTCATTTATTTATCTTTAAATTACCCCCCTGGCTTGTACATGTTTAAAAAGTATAAAAGTTGGATAAAGTGAAGTTAGACATTTTTACACTGTATGTTTGACACACCTGAAGTAGTAAATAACACTCCATCTTCTAAGCTTATAATCTACGCCAATAGAGAAATATGCAAAACAACAACAACAAGAAGATATTATTAGGCATTTATGTTTGATGCGGGCCCCTGCCTCTCTGTTTCGGGTCCTGACCTTCAACAGCACTGCTCCAAATGAGCCAGGCCAGTTTTGTAGTCTTTTTGTGCTTGGAGGAGCCATGAAATATTCAGGCTCAGTGCTTCCCTGAGACCAGGCTGGTGGCTGTGGCTTTGTTAGCACCTCACCCTGACTCAGTCCACTGTACCCTGCACCCTGGTCTTCAGGGGCCCAACTCTGGAGTCCACTTCCCTCCAAACATAATGTCCCATGTTCTGCTCCGACGGTTTTTCCTGCGCACCGCCATGCGATTATTTGCTGCGTGGCTATTTCCATCACGTAAGGGTGTGGGATATAGCTCTATGTGGACTTTGTCAATTCATGACCAATGGCGAGGTCTTGCATTATACACTAAGCTGAGCAGGAGAGCAGGTTTGTTTTATTCACAACCTTGTGGATTCAAACAGATTGCTCAGACGGGGGAATTGAAGCAGATACTATCATACAGGTCCAAGACATGGAGAGAAACAGGTAGGGATAAACTATGTATAAAAGCAGTGGTAAGCTTCAGCCCCGGGCAAAGCTACACGGGCTACAATGTTACCCTCCCCAAAGCCACAATCAATTCTTGGCTTCACCGTATCCAAATGTTTATTTTTGCTCTGCTGAAGTATAATGACAAGTCATTCTTAGATACAATTGTACCCTTGGCTCGGTTTGTTGTTACACATATTCACCTTGGTTTAGGAGGAGTTCAGAGCATATCCAAACAACTCCTAAACACTGACAGTTTGATTCTTCACTGTTCATTATACATCCAAAAATGTAGTGTTTCTGTTGCCTATTGTAGAAGTGAACTCACACCTTCCATCTCTAAGACCAACCAATTTCAACAATTCAAATCACTCCAGATTCCAAATCCTGCATGTCAGAGCTAACAGCTGTAACATATTACCGCTCTTTCCCCTCCTCTATAACATAACGCTCCATCACATCGAGCAATATTACCATCTCATTCAGATTCATAACACTGATGGCTTTGAGCATCATCTATATAATCCTGGAATAATTCCCCCATGCGTGTGTCCATATCAGGAGGTATAAATAACTGTTCCGTGACAGAATCCTCAGTAAAGGGCAGGATGTGTGTGTCGCTGTCCGTCCTGTGTGATGTATAAACCCGGCTATCTGCTCCGTCTAGCCTGACATGCTCCTAATCCCCCTAATGCGCTCTGTCAGTTAGCGGGGGCTTCACCGAGGCGGCGGGCGGCACCACAACCCCAAATCCCATCTCCACCCCAATCTGTGCCCCTGCCTCAAACACTACATCCATAAGTATTCCATTAACCCCAGTCCTACCTGTCTGAAGAGCTGAACATGGCTAAATCAATGACTTTGTGTCTACGCTTTGTCTGTTTGTGTCTATGTTAATGAATCACACCTGTGCAAATGCGACTGTATCTCCCCCCCCCCCCTTATTTTCCCTGTGTGCATTATTGCTGCTGTGAACACGCTCTATGTTGCTTATTAAAGTGCTCATTGGCTGCGGATACGCCTCCACGTCTCGCTCCTTTACTGCAGGGCCCTGTAGGCCCTTTGCAGGCTGGGTCCCCTGCAAAACAGCATGGGGGCCAAGGCTGGGGGAAGGGGGTATTACCTTAGGGGTTTGAGTATAAAGAAATACATCACACTACAGTATGCACACAATCGTGGATCCACGGGTACAGCATGGTGAACAGTAGAGTTGTAAAGATGAATCAGTAAGTGGCCACATATGATAACAATATACTGTTGGGATGATGGATTCATTGTGTTTTGATAATTTCTTTAAGAAAAAAACTCTAAATTCTATAATTTTAGCTTCTTAGATGTGTTTCATTTTTTGTTTTCTGTTATAAAGTTGAGAACAAAACAAGGATTTTAAGTATGTCATTTGGTGCTTTGGGAAACGCTGACCTAGGGCTAGGGTTAGGGTCTTTCAATTATTGGTGTACCCTCAGTCTTATGTGGTCTTAACCTGAACCCTACCTGGTCCCACCTAGATGAACACATATTCAGTTATTTTACTGAGAATGCAAGTTGGAGAAAATATATTGTCCCCGATAAGAGCAAGTATCCCAACTGATTTGAACCCACAATTGCTTTCCATTTGATGCAATGTTCAAAAACACACAAAAGCACACATTCCCAAACAACACATTTGGTTAATCATGCGCTCTCCAATACCTATGCACTCTCTGAGTCCAGCAGACTCACAAAGGAGCAGCAGGCATTGATTTATACCTGTAATACTCCACACTCGCACCAGGGGGCAGTATGTGACCTGAAAACATGTACTGCTGAAGTCAGTGTTTTGACAGGCCCGTACGAGCTCCAAAAATGTAATGAAATGTTTAAGTCAAATTGATGTTATCCTCTATAAAAGCAATCCTCACAGCACACATCAGCAACATTCCTGAGCCGTGTATATTACGCGTGAACCCGACAAAATCTTAATAATCATATGTTGCTGCGATGAGGCTCCATGTAGGAGCTCTTTCACAAGAATTGAGCATATGATTAGTGGCTAGTCCCTTGTTTTTAATGCATACTTTTCCAGATGCGATCTATATCTGGGAAAAGGTAGCCTTTGGGGAGGTGTTCAAACTAAAAAGCCGGGACACAGATGGAAAATGTTTTGGGAATTTGAGACATGTATGCAGGTTTTGTTTATTTAGATTCAGAACAGAAAACATTTAAACTAATTTAAAATGTGGCTGCAGATGTGTATATCCTACACATGACTTAAAAAAAATCTTCCCAAGTATCCAATAAACACTGTTACTTCATGTTATGTGATACAAGACTTTCAATTCCAGTCCTATAAAATAATAGTAACACTTCTACTTGATCCCAGTTAGCACGATCTGATCAGCTCAAGTTGTTACAGGAAACACATGATGAAGAGCACAAAGCATCCGTTTACGTTCCCATTTAAAATGCAGGTGGGCATGACCACGGCGCTGACACATTCCCCTGTATGAACAGAGTCAATTAGGAGCGGCTGCAGATTATTTCTTAATTAAATAGGGGGCTACCTTAACCACAGAGGTGCAGCAGCTCACACCTCACAGTGCAACACTAACAGCTGCCAGGCCTTGTTCTGCCGAGAGAGAGGGAGCTGTTCATTAAGCAGCGCTATCTCTCTTGGGCTTGTCCACCTGCCTTGATCACGTTTGCATTAATAATGCATCGCCGAGTGCAGTAATACAACCATTACATTCGCTGCTCTTCCCAGCCTCTCGCTGGCAGCTCTGCCACCACAACATGGGGGGAAAATTGTAATCTTTTTGTCCTTTATCCAGGGCTCCTCTCATATTGCCACCCCAAAGAACACATTTCTGCTGTATCCACACACCAAAATGGCTTTACCCTTTCTCTTTTGGTTCACTACACTTTGAAAACAATAGAGTAGACACGGCTTCCGCCAGATGAAAGTTGACCATTTGGAGGCACATTCTGAAGAATGCTCATTCCTCTGCAATTCCTTATCTGGTATGATATATAGGCTAATGCAGCGACTACTGAACAGGAGTGTTTGTTTCTCAGACAGAAGTGAGAGGATCCATAGCCGCAGACATGCCTTTTCAAGGTGACCATGAATTTTAATAGTAGCAGGGATTGTTTGGGAAGATCCCCTTCAATTATTGGCCTCCCCTGATAGAAATAGATTGGGGGGAGATTTGCATAGATTTCCAACACCTGTAATTTAATCTAAATGTGCCGTGGCCTCCCTCAAACAGCGGGCTTTACGTGCAAGAGGTCCAAGAAACCCGGAGATAAAAAAAAGAACCCATTTCCAGGGTCTTGTTAAAATTCACAGAATAATTGTCTTTGTATAGGAGAACAGTATATCCAAACAGTCAATAGGAGAAATGGAAGCGGTTGCGGAGCAGGCGTGACTGCGTGCTGCTAGGGTAAATATTACTTATTATTTTCTAATGTAACACTCCTAAGCCTGAGCTCAGATTTCCATTTGGAAGCAAACATTAAGGAGATTCAGGAGCCATCCAAATGGCCAAGTAATTAATGTTACCACGCACGCCCAAGACATTAGAATGTTAACAGTGTTGGAGCCATGTGAATCCGAATACAGAGTGAGGGCTTTATTACTGCGGCCCAGACAGGGGGTGACATCCCTCCTAATTGGGGACATCAGAGTTCCTGCTGCTGTGTCTTATCCTCAGTTCAGATAGCTTCTTTTTTATTTTAATTTATTCACTTTCCCTTCTCCCCCTTCTTTCTCTTTCTCTCTCGCTCCTTATCACTGAGATCTGCTCTCATTAGCAGTCGGCTGCCCCCCCCTCGTTTGCATTTCAAGTGTCGGCGCTGTGCTGGAGCGGGGAGAGAGAGAGGATGAGGCGAGAGCAGGAGTTGATGCTTCATCACGGCGCCGCATCCCGACATCTGGGGCCGTCTTTTCTCCCATGAGCACCAGTGTGTCATTAACAGGATTAATCTGGGCCCTAATTTCCTAATGATCGCTGTTTTAATGTATGTGAACGAGTGCAGTCTCTTGACTCATTACCGCCAATTTGCCTGAGACACACATAATCAGACTCTCTAACAACCCACCAACATTNCCCGTCTCACGTTTTCCTCCTTGTTTCTTGTCTGGTCCTTCTCCCTGTGTACACAATTAGACAGTCAGACACACCAGGGAAACTAACGACAGGAAGGAAAACACAGGGAGAAGGACCAGACAAGAAACAAGGAGGAAAACGTGAGACGGGGAGAACAGAACAGCAAAATAAAACCAAAACTAAAAACGTGACATAACATAAGGATCGTGACACACACAGCTTCTGGTCTTCCAAGACCCGACCGGACAAAAAGACGTGGTGCAGGCATGAAATATACTACCAATAGAAATATATTGCTTTTAAAATCGTTCTTTGTGACAATATAAAAAGGGGGAGATCGTGTTGGTGAACACGAATCAATAGATTAAATGCCGTGACTATAACACAAAATGCTGTGAGACTGGGTTGGCTACAACGGCATAAAACATGCGGCACCTTCAAATACAATATAAAAACACAAATGTGCCAAAACACAAATGAAGAAACATCTTCACCAACTTGACAACACATGCGCAGCATTTAGAAAACATTAACCAACTCCACTTAAAATGTGCAACATTCACGAAAAGCGCTGCATAAACAAAACGCTGCAAACACACAACGCTGCAAGAAGCTAAATACAACGGACACCAAAAAGTGATGCACACAGCTGGAACTGGAGCATTTGTAAAAGCTTGGGGATTATATATTTGGCCAACTGTCAGTGTTGGTAGAGTTAGTCTGTTTCATAATTGTAAGAGTTTTGTAAATATATTTTAAATTACTTGGTTAGCTAGCTAGCTTTCAACATATCGACAATAATGTTGGAAGGAATCATGCGATCACATTGTTAAAATATGCCAATAAAACATTTTAGGTAAGTTTCCAGTGACAGTTGGCAAACATTATAATCACTGAACATCATCGCGCTCTGGTCCCAGCTGTGTGCATCACCTTTTAGTGTACCGGTTTCCGTTCTGCTTGAATTTCTTGCAGCATTTTTTTATTTCAGCGTTTTGCTTTTGCAGCATTTTAGTTAGGCCACATTTTTAGAGAACGTGCACATTTTTTGTCAAGTTGGTGAAGGTGTTTCTTTATTACCATGTGTTTTGGCACTATTGTGTTTTTATTTTATTTTATTTTTGCCACTACCGGCCACTGTAGAATGTGTTATAGAGTGTGCAGTCATTAAACAGCAAATACAGAAGAAGCATTTTACAGAGGGAGAATACTTTTTTATGTGAAGAAAGCCATTCCATGATTTGGTGTCCCCTAATGGGATGAAAATGGACCTCTGCAAGTAGGACACTTAGGGGGATGAAGATCTAATGATTGGCAGGTTGCATACAAATGAAGCAGTGATTTTGCTTGAAAGTATGTATTGAAGTTGGAAAGTTGGAAATAAAACACATAGAAATGATCATGTCATGAATGCTACGAATCTGAAGTTCTTAAGATGAAAAAGTTTCTTTATAGCTTGCCGTTACTCTGCGTAATTAGGTTTTCATGATAGCTCATACAACTCACACTATGGAGTCTCCGGGGAGAGTTTCACTGCACACATACCGTGGGGAAAGCATAAAAATGTGGGCACTGGATTTTTCATTTCCTATTTTCTGCCTCTGCAATGCATACCCAGGCGAAGGATGATAGTTTAATTGGAAATCTGTCTCTTTTTTCCCGACTGCAAGAATGTGTGTGTTTACTAGCCTCCCCATCCTTAATAAAGCACCGCTTCCTCTCAGTCTCTGCCCAGTGACAGTTCCTAAAGCTGTGACATTTATTTCCAAATGGTAATTGATTCAGAGGAAGCTGTTAGTATGCAGCTACAATTTAACAACTCTCCTCTTGGGGAATGGGAGAGGGATCAAGCTCCCGAAAGCTGAGACAAGATGTTTTTATTTTTCGTGTTGTTGTTTTCCGTGTTTTAGGCAGCCCCACCCCTGGAGATGGGAGAGAAGATTGGAAAAACAGAGGTGTCTTGTCTTTTGCTTCCCACACACATACACACACGGCTCGTGTAGAGGGATGTTGCTTAGGCCGTTATTGATTGGATGCCACTGACAGAATGGACTTTGTCACAGGCAGTACTCTGCACCCTGGCTGCAGGCTGTGTTTACTGGTGCAACGCGTCCTACCTGCGAAGTGGAGGCAATAACACCACAACGGACAACAACAACAACAACAACAACACCAGGGAGGGACGCGGAGCAGTAATCCTCCCCAGATACTGTCAGGCTTGCTGAACAGAAATAATGGCATCACATGCAGCATGCAGGCTCCTCAAAATCGCCACAGTTGTCACTCATGATTTGCGCTCACGAGCACTGGCCATGGACCGTTGGAATTATAACACACTTATAGAGATAATTATGAACCATATAGTGTGACCTCTGCTGTCACCAGACTGTCACAGTATGTTTTCCTTCCACACACATGAGAGTAAACACTTATCATCAGGTTTATGTAACAAGATAAAATAAACCTTTTGTCAACTGTTACGCTGACTCCCTCATTTTTATTGGTTGTATGTTATTGTCTCCAGGTCCCCTAGACCAGCGGTTCTCAAACTGTGGTCCGCGGACCCCTGGTGGTCCGCGAGGGTACTGCAGGTGGTCCGTGGAAAAAAGCTAAATACAATCCACTTTTTACTATCAAGGATTTTCGGGGATCACCTCATATGTGACTTTCTCTATTGAAATCAGACGCATTGACCCGAAGACACATTTTGAGTTGTATACACTGTTGGAAAGAGGAGATTCCTAGCTTTCTAATGATATCAGGCACTGGGGTAGTGGTCGTTGGGCTCATCGGACATTTATGAGAGAAAATCTCTAATGTCCGAGTGCAAGTGAATGCACCACAAGACACGAGCCTTGTAACCCCTCCCCCGGCCCTGGCGCGAGCGTGGAAATATGGTTGGCGGCGATTTCATTTGAACTGGACGGCGCAAAACGAGAAGCATCCGGACCCAAGAACTGTACACGGAAGGAACGAGGTGTTTGAAGTCTACAATGACAGAGAAGAGACTGTCAAGTTTGGCTGTAGTCAGCATTGAATCAAAACGCACTAAAGCTTTGGATCTTGATCAGTTTGTGAGGCGTTTTGCTGAACAGAATGGTAATCGCTGCATCATAACAGTGATTGACAGCTGATAGGAATAATATGATTGTTAATATTATCATATTAATTCAGACAAACGTCGATGAGACAGTTAATTAATGTACTTATTGCAGCAGTCTGCATATTTGGTACCCCTGCTGGTCTAAGAGTTAAACGAACTCATTCAGTTAAAATTCATTAAATTACGT
>NW_011357369.1:4909340-4911738 GCF_000735185.1 Notothenia coriiceps | reverse complement strand
TGATTGACAGCTGATAGGAATAATATGATGGTTAATATTATCATATTAATTCAGACAAACGTCGATGAGACAGTTAATTAATGTACTTATTGCAGCAGTCTGCATAGATTTGGTACCCCTGGTTCAAGAGTGAAACAAACTAATTCAGTTATTGTTCAGTTAAAATGCATTCAATTAGGCCTATGTCTGCCATCTTATATATTTCTATTTAAGGCTTTACTGATGTGACACAATAATGTCACCTATGTTATTGAGTTAAAATGTAAATATTTTGGCTTTCCAAGTTAACATTGATTGCTAGGACTGCGATTAAATCAGCATATACTTCTGCCAGGGGATGCCACCCCTCAAAATCTCCTGCCACCCTCTTGCCACCCCATGAATATTTTTCTAGATCCACCCCTGAGTAGGCTATATTTTTCGTTTTGTTTATTTAATAAGTGAATTTCAGGATTTAAATAGATTTTGAAGGTGGAGATAGAGAGAGAGAGAAGCAGCGCTGTCTGCTTGGTTGCAATAGTGTTGCTGAAGCCTTTATGCAACTTAGGCCTATACATTGTTTATGTTACTTATATGCCTGTGTGTCCACGGTTTTGAGTCTGTGTGTGTTGAACGCAGCACTGTCTGCTTTTTGCAGTTTTGCTTTTTGTAGTAACTAAAGTAGGACTAAGCATAGCGGTAGTCTTTTGTAGACCTGTCTGCCTGTTTTGTGAGGGCACTGCGCGCGTGCGCACTTGTGGCATTGTTTGGGATGACCTAATTAAAATACCGTCCGCCGTCCTCTTTGAGAAACATACACAACGCAGACAGACACTGGTCACAAAAGTATCAGATAGGCTTCAATTTTCTTTTGATTGTCTATAATTAACTATAAAAAAATATCGGCGTTTCAACACTAAGTTTATGTACTTATTTTTACGATTTGCATATGAGGTGGTCCGCGAAAATCCTTGATAATAAATAGTGGTCCGCATAAACAAAAAGTTTGACAACCCCTGCCCTTGACCTTAGTGGGGACGTAACATCACGTTTTAAAGTTTTTGACCTCTAGTGCTCCTGTTGATTGCAAACGTTACAGAGGGTCGTTTATTCACAAATAACCCTCTCTGGAAAATCCTAAATTGTAGGATAGTTTGGCCATTAAAATGCTTTTTGATTAGATTTCTAGCGAGAAGTGTATATTGTACTTTTCGAATCCACGTCCAGTCGATGTGTAGGATCTATAGTTTGATAGATATTACGAAGATGATTTGAGGTTTCGCCAGGAGAATGTGTATATGCGGCAGCTTCCATGTAAAGTTAGCGTCAACCCTCACAGGGTGAAAACAGTATTTCCGGTCTCGAAGTTTTCATAATAAAACCGTATTCCCCACATTGCCAAATGATTTTAAAGCTATATCTGCAGTACTCACCCACACATCAGTTTATCCTTGTTAATTACACAACATTAATTGGTTTAAATTGTACACAATGCTTTTGTGTTTTTCCCATAGGTTTTTCTCTTTCGATTCTGAGAGACACATTTATTTTTTCAGAGGTTTTGATAGGCTAAAACATTGAACTACCCATAATCCTGGATGTTTTAGCCGCAATGCACGTCGGGATATGGTGTTTATGCGATACGAAATCGGAAAACATGTTTTAAAAATAAAATAATACTTTATTCCGAGTGTTCTTGCTTTTCTCTTTGGAAGTCATCACATAACGGCATTGTAATACACGGTTCGGCTGCATTAAATATTACACATCTGCCTTAGTTCTTTATTTATAGAGCCCTGATTAGAAGACTTCAGGACAAACTGGAATGCCGCCGAAACTGAATATGTGACGTGGATCCTAAATATATCAGCAAATAAACAACATCTTCCATTTATTTTCACACAATACGTCTCCTTGCAGTATCTAATTCGGCTGACTTTTATATTTGATCCAATTGGTAGATAGCCTGTATTTACACTATAACGGTGTACAGCTGATAGAAAGGTACTTGTAGTTTTTAAAGATATTACTGATTTACTGAACTACCTTTCCAACTCCTCATGCAGTTGACTGGTACAGGTCTATACAGGTTCATGGTACAATGCATAAGCTTCAAATCGAGAGACTGAAACTGCATTTTCCTTTACCGTTCTGTTTTAATTTCACAATAAAGTTAATAGTAATATTATGTTTGATATTATTATGTTTTATTAACTAGAACACTGTTTTTTTAACCCGCACCGCCTAGTGGTTAAAGCACATTATTGAATTTTGTTGTTGAATATGTTATATTTGATGAAAACATTTGAATATTAAGAGTAGCCTTCATACAAAATAGGGGGAAAGTAGAAGGTCAATGATAGAAATACAGAATAGAAAATATCAAGAAGACACTGTAGTGATCTCTACAATAAAACAG
>NW_011357369.1:4885759-4909300 GCF_000735185.1 Notothenia coriiceps | reverse complement strand
TAGTTAACATTGCAGGAAAGTTGATTGTCAAGTGCCAAAATAAACTATGTAATATATTAGACGTTAAGTACTTTGTCAGACTTAATATTTATCTGTTGATACCCCCAACATATTTTTCTTATTCAAAAGAAGACCTTAACTTAAAGTATTCTTTAATGTTTAAATAAAGCCTTATTAGTTTGTCTGTTTTGCACATCCTCCTATTAATATCTTTGGACGTCCTGCACTAAATTGTTTTATTGTAGAGNAATCCTTAGCTAAAAGCTTTGCTTTAAAAACCCCGTGATTAGTCCTCAAGCTCTGTGATTGGATGTTGGAGTGGCAGTGTGACAAGGTTACGCCGAGCGACGCTCGGCGTAACCTTGTCACACTGCCACTCCAACATCCAATCACAGAGCTTGAGGACTAATCACGGGGTTTTTAAAGCAAAGCTTTTAGCTAAGGATTCTGGGTAGTGTAGTGTCTTCGGAAACTCTGTAGTGTCCAAACTCCGAAAAAACAATTTGTTTCTCCGAATCAAAAGGGAAAAACACAAAAGCATTGCACACAATTTAAACCAATCAATATCGTGTAATTAACAAGGATAAACTGATGTTTTTTAGTGGATGAGTAATGCATATATCACTGTGTAGTCATTTGACAGTTTCCGGTTTTATTATGAAAACATAGAGACCGGAAATACTGTTTTCACCCCGTGAGGATTGACGCCAACTTTACATGGACACTGCGGAAATACGTAGTATACTGTATACACGTTCTCCTGGCTAGACCTAAAATCATCTTCATAATATCTATCAAACTATACATCCTACACCTCCACTCGATGTAGATTCTAAAAGTACAATATACACTTCTCGCTAGAAATCTAATCAAAAAGCATTTTAATGGCCAATCTATTCCACAATTTAGGATTTTCCAGAGAAGGTTATTTGTGAATAAACGACCCTTCGGAGCGTTTGCAATCAATGGGAGCATGTTGTTTCTTACACGAACACTAGAGTTGCTACACTTTAAAACGTGACTATGGGCCGTAATAAACTGCTGAACAATCAAACTATTTGGTTGTTTTTTGTAGGAGGACAGGCTGGTTCAAATACACTTTTGAAATCTGATTCTTTTTACTTTCTCAGCAGCCTTTGGCAGAAGAAGGAAGCAAAAAAAGAGCTACTTGACAGGTCACATTGGGCAGAGTGCAATGCTCCCTAAAAATAGTCTCTAATGTGTTGTTTGATGCTTCACTCTCCAGCAAGAACTTGTTGTGAGAGTTGTATTTCTAAAAGAAAGAAAGTGCACGTAATGACAGTTCTAACATCAGAATCAGAATCAGAACATGGGTAAAAATCTCATTTCAAAATACTGTTACAAGTCACTCACAAGTCCTGTCTTGCTAAACAAATTGTCTCAAGTAAATTGATAAAGGCAATTAGTTGAGTAGTGATGTCATGTAGGTTGCTATGCTTGAAATTTACAATCCACCTGTTGAGGTTTAAGTGGTCAAAGTTAGTAAAACTGCAACGGTTGATGTCACATTGTCACTTATTATCTCCGCCTTTTCTATTTTTTAAAGACATTTTCGTCAGACAGTTTTTATTTATTTTTGTAGAAGTTTAAGAATGTACTAGGGTGTTCTTGCTCAAGAGTTCCTGTGTGAAATGTATGTTATTTAAAACCCCTTCACAAAGCATGCAAACTATTTAGCAGAAGAAAAGGTAGAAAGTTGTTCCGCACGGTTATACTTACATTTCAAATTGACCAAAAAAGTAGGAGCCTCATTTATTTTGGTCAAAACATTGCGTTTGCACAGCGGTTGTGGAAGAAAACTGTTGCTGCAACACAATGCAACTTCAACCAAGGTGCTGTGTTTGTTAATCAAATAAAAGCAAGCACACATTCTTTGTAGGTGCAAGATCAACATCCTTTTAAAGATGACCTTGCTATCAAAATATAGAATTATTGCTGCTCCAGATTTGTAAAATAACATCTCGTAGTACTATTAAACCAGGTATAGCTTCTACCGTCACTCAACTGGGATGTAAATTAAGTCACTGCCTAAGACTTACCCCCAGCCCCATGCCAAGAAACTATCTTATTTAAACCATTTCAATGTGCCATTTAAAGAAACTGGATATTGTTTAATTAACTTCAAATAACAGTGATGGATTGAAACTCATGGATCTGTTAATCAAACAGGCCTTTAAATCACATAGTGAAACCGTGTGCCCAGTATATCTTATATATACTTTCGCATACACAAGATCTCTGCTTACATTGCCCCTGTTGTTTTGGGAAAGTCAACAAACCTTCAATTGGCGTTAATATAGTCTGTCAGGGTTCCTCCTCCTCTCCATGTTTTCTTTCTTTCTCAATCCGATCCCACGATTTTGTCTCTCACTCTAAATCTCCCCTCTCCATCTGTTGCTTTCTCTCTGTGTGTCTTGTTCCCTCCTCTCCCTCAATCTGTCTGAGAGGAGGTTTCACTAACAGGGTACTTGACAGGAGAGAAGAGTGCAGGGAAAGTAGCCTTTTTCTAGCAAGTCAGCTAGTCATCCAGGGCTAATTAAATATCGCTTCTGAGTGCTCAAGTCTCCCTCTCTCCCGTCTCTCTCGCTGTTTTCTTTAGAGTTTGTGCTTTTCCTGAACTCTCTCTCTCTCTCTCTCTACTGTGTTTGTGTGTGTGTTTCTCTGTGTGTGCGTTTGTGGGTAAATGAAAAAGAGATAGAGAGACGAAAGAGGGAAGACATTTGTGTAACGAAGGTAACTTCGTTACTATGGACTGCCGGCTTTGGGCGGGGCCAACTCTCACGCATCTGGCGTGTGACACACGCCTTCACTCTCAATCTCACGCTGCCCAAACTATTCTCACGCCAAAAATAAGATGAACCGGCGATCGTTTTTGGCAGGTTATTTACAATGTTGAGTTGACAGCTGCTCAAGCTGTCGATCCGCCCCCACCACTCTTAACAACGTTAACAGACCGCAGAGCAGTGGGAGCCGGTTGGTCGATCCCCGACCCGTATTGCGCATGCGCAGATCTAAGATCCAGTAGAAATGATACAAAAGTAAAAGTCTGCTGCTTATTGTTCTACTAGGCCAACATAGAGTCAAAGAGTAGATGAGAGTGTGTGTTAATTTATATATTTAGCAGTTTGGAGTAAGTCTGTAGATTTGTTTGTGTGTGCGTGTTTCATGTATAGGCCTTTTCACGATAATTAATTGTGTTGTTGTGTTGTCGATAATATTGTCGGCACCGTTGTATGACCATTTTAGACCACTGACATAATGATAATATATATTAATAATTCAAGTACATCCTTTCAAACTGCTAGTCACATCCTCATGTACTGTAAATGGAAATGTATCGAGTTCATTTTTATTTATCGTATGATAAGTCAATTATTTGCTAAATCGCGACAGGCCTATGCACACAATAAAACAGTGGAGTAAGATTGACAGCGGATGAGATTAATCATTGTGTGCAAATAATATGTATTAGCGTGTATATATGATGACGTTAAGTTGCATTCATTGTAGAAGTGAACACTGTGTAAAGTTTACGTCCATCGGTTACCCATGCCAGAGTCCTGCACGGGTCTGATTTTCAAGACCCGCTCCCGCCCCGCACCCGCGACGTGCAATACCGAACCCGCCCCGCTACCCGCACATATTGCCAATTAGTTCCGCAACCCGACCCGACCCGCCGGCACAAGATCCGCAACCCGACCCGAACATATATAAGCAGTGAAAACGTGCAATTATTAACACACGCAGTTGCATGTTTGGCTCAAAAAGCCTGGGATGTTGGTTATTTTCGCTCTTGAGGAAGAGTTATTGAAAATGCTGTATTCTCCGCTAGAGAGCTTCACCTCAGCCATTCAGAATGTGGCGCGCTCAGCAGCAGATAGATGCGCTGCAGAGGTTATGATTATGCTCGGTCCCGCGGGGGAGAGGTCTGAGGATTTAAACATTAAACTAAATTATTATTATTTAAATATATTTATTATGCAACACCCGCAACCCGACCCGCATCATCTTTGTTTTACCGAGAACCGAACCCGGAAAAAAGCGTTTGAAAAAATACCACCCGCAAATCACCTTTTTTGCGGGTCACCCGTCGGGTACCCGCGGATACCTGACCCGATACGGGTCTGACCCGACGTAACATACAGTCACACTAAACAGAACTTCGTGGCAAGGGTGTAATTGTACTGGTGAAACGGAGCATCCCAGCACTAAAGTGAGTCACTATCCGTCTCCTCAACGAGTTTGTTGCAATACGAAGAAGGCCGTTACAGAAGAAGAAATGGCCCCGCTCCTCGGGTGTGACACATACCCCTGTCGGTCCCCGTCAGCATGCTCACCTCCGCTGAGAGGTGTTTTGTTGTGACGGGGTAAAACGGTCGGTAGGTTGAAGGTACAGGTCGTAAACCGCAGAAACGAGAAAAAGGAAAACCGTTTAATACTCTGTTCGCTGAGAAAAGCGCCCAACGCGAAAAAGTCCGCTTTCGTAGTTGGACCTCACTCCATCCTCAACCGGTCGGTACCACGAAACTAAGGTTTTGTGGTGTTCTCCTCTGTCATCGGTCGTACATACGAAAAGTGGGGGAGAGACTATGCACAAGTGGGGAAGGAGAGTCTTACTTCCGACCCGAGTAAAATATCCCCTCCAGAAGGTTCCTACATTAACGCCTATTTTGGGTGGAAGTGTCCAAATAGACTATATTTGGTGTACACATATTAACAGTATTCTTGTGTGTTGTAGTGCAAGTTACGAATGGTCAACAAAATGGGTAGACCAATTAAAGTGGGTTTTGTTTGACTGTCGATATTTGGATTTATGTAAAGGGGATTTGTCTTTGGGGGTCGCCCGGATAAGGCGGTGAAACCGAAACAAGGCGCTTGCGAAGTATAGCAGCTCACAAACAAAGGGCCTCCTGTCGTTTGTGTGACCTCGCGCTGTGTCCTGCTGTGCGTACCCGCCGCGCACGTCGCTACCCAGTCTCAGGACNATAACTCTAAATATGTAAAAACATTTTTGAATAAATGTTGGGTTGAATCATATAATTGGGAAAAAAATTCACAAAAGAAGCCGTTGACTAAATGAGAGTGGAGTGATACTGAGTGCACTCAGGTTGATTTGGCCCTGTTTAGACCCTCCAGAAAAACGCGGGCAAAAATCCTTGATTATGCGACTAAGCATGCAGGGTTTTTATGTGATTTTATGCGGTGAAATTGCGGGAAGTTGCGAAATATGTGGAAAGTTGCGAAAAAGAATAGATTTTTTTGGAATATTGGGCTGTCTTATTTATTCTCTCTCACACACAACCTGCCACTAACGTTAAACCCCTTTCCTATTCAATTAAACACATTCAATGTTTATTTATTGTAAAAGTAATCACACTCTCTCTCTCTCTCACACACACAGATAGACTTCTCCGCCTCATTCTGTTTTCATTTACTCGTTCGTTATCTGACCAGCTTCAATCTTGTAGGCTACTCACTTAGTTTCTTGTAGCCCTCGAAAGGGTTTTGGAGGTTGATGCCTCGGTGGACGTGAGCTGTTTGGCTTTCTTGTCCGCAGCAGCAGAAAGCATTTTCAAATGTTTGAATGAATCAAAGTGGGTCGTCACCGTCGACTATCTCTTATGCTCCAACACACAGTTGCACTGGGTGCAGAATAGTTTCCCCCCACTTTCGTGAAAGGCATCGGGGTACTGCTTTGCCCGGTCTTTAGCAGAAATGTTCGTCGGTAAATGGGATGAATCAGATTTTTTCATCTTGGTGTTTTCTCTCTTGTGTGAGTTCCACACGTTCACTCTACGGTGTTGTTTACCTTCTGTGATGCGCGAGTTGATGACGTCACGTCATTCATCATCACTACTTCACGTCAAGACGAGTTCACTTTTTTTTCTTCTCAACTTTGTGTGGAAAAATGCGGGGATTATGCGGCCTTTTGATAAATATGCGGCCTTTTAAAAATCTGCGCCATTTTGCTGATTATGCGTTAAATTCTGCGATCGCAGAATCGTGTTTTCTGGAGGGTTTATTTTTAGGTTTTACCAACATCGTAATCCTGATAGTAATCTCCAATTTTGAGAAATATTACAATAATTACGTATTTTTTTGTATGTATCTGTAAGGGAATACAGTTAGGCTACCTTGTTTTGTATCCTTATAGAGAACCGCAGTGACGCGTCCTAAAACCCGGAAGTAAACTTCTTCCGGTTCCTAGGCTATATATATAGGATATTGTCCGGCTGAACAAAACGTGATCCGTCTCTTAAATGTGTGTCAACCACAGACCTTATTTCGAGCTATTTTCCCAAATCCTATGGAGAAATTGCATTTTTTTTTTGTCTAAGGAACCGGAAGGAGTTTACTTCCGAGTTTTAGGACGCGTCACTGCGGTTCTCTATTACATAATCACATAACATGTAATCTATTACTGCCCAAGCCTACTTATCTTTAAATTAGCAACAATTGGAAACAATGAAAGGAAGAACCTCACATCAATGTGTTATTACTTTAATAATGCTCGGGAGTTTTATTTATTTTTCTAACACTAAAAATGTTCAGACTAAAAAGTGTTTTCACAGCTACTGTTTTGAGAATTTGCTTTTCATAAAACAAATCTCCTGGTTTCTAATTTACACGTACTTTAGAGGAAGTCAAATCACATTCCCGCATGGTGCGTCTGATGACCCCGCACTACTGAGATTTGCACTCGCGCCTCGCACGCGGTATGTTTACATTTATCTAAAAGCGGTGTAAATTGAATTCTGCTGTATGCTCCCGACAGTGACTACAAGTGTAAAGTGCCGTGTACAGAGTTGTACATACCACTCCTCTGGGGCCCAACCCTCCCTCATTGTTCCATCAAGGCTCCGGATGATGGCTCTGAGAGCGGGAGAAAAATAATCAATAACTCACATGGCACGCTGCATCCAGGAGCCTGTGCTGTAAATTAACTTGACAATGGGGATGAAAAAGGAGGGAAAGCTCCTCTGGATATCTGTTTGTCTGCTCCCTGCCTCTGATGCGGCGGGGAAAGAAGTACCAAACGGGGAGCAATTGAATGCAAAGTGCTCGTTTTCTCGCCGACTTTTCTGCAAGCGCAGCCTCCCCCCCGACCCCTTGAGGCGAGACCAGCAGAAACCCGCATCACATCAGAAGGTGACATATCAAAAACCGTGTCACAAAAAAAAGGCAGTAATGGTTGCCAAAGATGTGGCAGCAGTTCTAGTTTTCTACTGGGCTGGTTCTATCGCTCCCTGTCTGTAGGGTGTGTGCTATCAGAGGGAAACGCTCACTCAGGCCTGCCATGTACGAGCGGGATTTGATCTTGATGGCTCTGTGACAGTTTGGGCGAGGGATAGCGGTTAGTGCTGAACAAGAGACTCGCAGCTGATCAATGGGACTCCTCAGACAGGCCTATGTGCAGAGAAGTTATGGGATGGTACCTCTGCTGCTCGAAAGCTCCCCTTTCCACTTTCTCACTTGTTAATAACCACTCATCTCTTTTTCCTTTGTCTCAAGATACAGCAACACACTCATGCAGCTGTGAGATGACCTGATGCAGTTGTTTTGTTCAGAAAGTGGTTCAGTATATAGAAAAAAGACATGTAACTGCTCTTACGGATACTAATTTATTATTATTATTATTATTGCAATATCCAAACAAACTGTTCAGTAAAAGACACTTGTCACCAGACAAATTCAGCTAGCTTATAGTTAATAATTTTGTGATCTAGTTACACTATAAAATCAAGTTCTTCAGTGCTGCCTGGTTATTGGTGTCTACACTCCGTCCTTGAAAAAAAGCATCACAATGTAATAGTTGAAAAGACTGTTTTTATAATAAATACATCTTTTACAAGATCAATCTTTTACTTACGAAACCACGTCATGTTATTTTCAGACAGTCAGCTAGCAACTAGCCCTAGGTACTGTAGTTGTGAGGTGTAAGGACTGTCTTGCTTTAGTTGACATCTTCCAGCTATAATATATGTATCATATCATATTTTCTCCTTTTTTCGAGTTAGAATCCTCAAAGTTCCTTACCATCAGGGCCTTAAGCTACAATTGTAATACAATAATAATAATAATAATAATAATAATACACACAGAAAAATGAATAAATACATGTTTTTTATTTATCAATAAATAAGAAAAATAATACATTTTGAAATAAATGTACTTTAATAAGTCATTTGATTCTTTCTATTGTATATACCTGTAATATAAATGAGCTTACTGCACTAAAAACATGCTGCGTAATTTGAAGTTGTACCTCTAGATTTAAGAAATTTGTTGTCATTATGCTTCTCCAACATATTTGTATTCATACTAGCACGAGTACAGATCTGGAATGGCATCTATAAATAATATAATTGCAATATTGTTCAAACAAATTAAAACTGCTATATATAGATATTATTTTGAAAAAGATTTATCTCAGGTGACACATCCAGCACCAAGTGACATTTCTACAGTGAGAGAAGAGGCTCTTTGAGTTATAGTGAGGTTAGTTTCACACATTAGGGTCACAGGCCAGGCCTAAGTCCTAAGTCCTAAGACATGAGGTCATCCCAAAGGTTCTCCCAATCTGTTCAAAGGGAGAAATCAGAGGCTGCAAAAGGGCTGCAGATGAATGAAGACACAAGAACCACAACTACTGTGACATGATGGCAGGTCCCAGGTCACCAAAAGAGGAAACACGTTAAGGATCAAATGCCAGCAACTACGTGATATCAAAGGCAAAGACATACAGCGAGGAACCTTTTACCATTTAGAGGCAGCTGTAGAGGAAGTGCAGCTTTCATTATGGATGTAATGGAGAGTCGGCCAAGGTCAGAAAGCAATCATCGTGCTGACACCTTGCCCAGCAGGCGGCGGCTGCGGCGCCACAGAGCTGTCTTACACATAACAACAACAGGCGATAAAGGCCAAAGACAAAGTCACAGGCCACCCCTCCATTGATAACAGTGCAAAGGACCTGTAAGAGAGCCTTCTCATAGCGGAAAATAGGGCCTGTCAGCGTGCAAAATTCTAGGGCTTCACGTCAGAGAACGCAGTCCAGCAAGCAATCTTGGGTGTGGACATGTGTTGACTTGAAATGTGTCTAAACTGGCTGGAGAAGCACTGAGTCAAGAATAACTGCCTCTTTAGAGCCACTCTCCCACCGGGAAAAAAAACCTCTTACACCATAATGTCTGAAATTTGCCTTCAGTAGGAATAGAACAATCTGCGTACATTCCAGGGACAAATGACTCGGCATTATTCATAAGTATTTATCAGATTGGCAGTGATAGAAACTTGGCACCTGGGTTGGACACACTTATTTTCACTCCTTTTTAAATCAAGGGAAAAGGGATTAAGACACCTATTGTCATTTTTTCATGTACAAAACATACAACTAATATGTTCTCACAAAGTCGCCAAATAATCGTCATAACCCTAAACCTAACCCTCACTTGGCTGATAATACACCTTGTTTCATCTTAAAACTACAAGATAAAACTATAGTGGCGGCTGACAATGATTTGATATTTCTTTTTTTTTTGGTCACTTTCTGGTCTTTGAAAAGAAAACTACTTTGAAATAGAAAACAAGTTTTGTTGCAACAATTACCAACTCTGGTTTATAAGTTGGATAGACAGAATAGATACAAAAAACACCAAAGCGTTTTCAATGTTTTCTCAGCCTGCGTCTGATATACAATTAGGTGAATGAATATGCTTCATTAAATAAAATCATTTCTGATCCTAAATATCTTGGCTTCTTTTTTTCTAAGGTCACATTGTCTGTTGTCTAACATAATACACTTGAGTAAAAAACGTCTTAGTGATATTTATTTTCTCTTTTACTTATTTGCATTGCATTTAAAGTGAGTATCCAAAAGTAACTGAAAGTAATCAGGTTATATTACTTTTGGATACTAAGATAAGATTACTGTTCGAACATGTTTAGAGTTAACTTGTAATTGTAACGCAATACATTCTTAAAGTGATGGGACACACCAGAGAAAACCCAGATACAGTGTAGAAAGTACAGTATACTTGGTATGCAGGGTAAGAGAGAAAGAGAAAACCCAAGCTCAGTATATGTCAGGGCCCATGGAGGCTCAGATTAAAGACAGCAGGCAGAAGAACACGAGGTGTGAGCTGCCATCCCCGTAGAGGAGCCCGGTAATTAACAAGGCTAATGAAGAACCGGGCTGAGACTAATGTCCCCGCCGACCTCTGAGGCCTCTTGGAAGGGTGAGAGGGTGGGTTTCAACAGAGCAGAACATGATACCATGCAACAGCCATTAACCCTGACCCAGCACGCCCCTCAGGCTCACATCTGGTGCAGCACTGGACCGGTACCAAGTCTCAGTGGGCAGCAAGACTGAATACCAGGGTCCACGGGTAATGAATTGTCTGATAGGCCCTATTATCTCTCTTCTACTCTGTAGATCCAACCTTTAGGAGACAGTTTGTTATTTCCAGGGTTGTGCTTCTCATACTGCCGCCATTGACTTAAAAATGCGGTTCAAAAGTACATCTGAGGCGTCCTCGAGAGTCCTCGTTTTAAGTGTGCACACTGTAGATATTCCATCATTATAGAAAGCGTTGTTGTCTGTTTTGCACAGCATGGTTCCTCACACTGTGATTACATAGCGGAGGGAGACACATGTCACATGGAGCTGTTACTAGCTGTCTGGGCTTCCTACAGATTGGTTGCTGCTGATATGAATGCGTATAAAAAAATGTCAAACCCAATCTTCATGTGTATAATTTTGTCGTTTGTGTATGCCCAAATCCCATTTTCAGAAACAAAATGTTACATCCTAAAGAGACAAAAGAATGAGTCTCTGGCGATGATGCAGAATTGGTATGAGGAGCCACATGGTGAATACTTTGTATTCCAAGTTTAAAGATTGTGAAGCTGTTTTGTTGCTTTGGCTGCTGCAGATGAGAGAAGGAGTCTAACATAGCCAATGAAAGGATTGTCCTGCAGTATATTTCAGCATTAAATTACTTGTGATGACACATTTGAACGCTAACAGAGCAACATGACTGTCACCAGTCACCATTATAAACAGCAGCCCCACTGATGTGTGTCAAGCTTTACATGTGAAAAAGGAAAAATACACATCAAACAATGCAAAATAATGGACATCCCAGAAGAAAGTAGCATAGTGCACTGATGGTCATTATCACAATTTATCTAACGGTCTGTCAAAAAATGTTTAGATCATAAATAACTACAGTAATGTTTCAATCACCTCATGAAAGGACTCCTTTATCTTGATAGAAGCAGCACTGGTTCGTCAGAGGGTCAGCTGGTCACTTCACAGCTTCTATCTAGACTGAAATAACTCAACAACAGCAGTTTTAACATTAGCAAGAACTGCTGTGAAATCTTTAAGACTTAATGGTCCCTATACAATTATCAAACGTTTTATTTGTCTAATACTTTGGGGGATGAATAACTGCCTAACTGAGGCCTGATGTTTTGTTTGCATAGAACCATCTGAGAAGCCGACATTGTAAAACAGTTTGGAAAAGGAAAGACACTTTCAGAAAATACTCACCAGGTGATTGGATGAGCCATATGTCAATCAAACTATTTAGCAAATGAAAGCATATTAACAGGCAAAAGTCAGATGGTGAACATGGCAAACTATTATTATACCTACAGTTTGTTACCATTGTCATTGTGAAAGTTTTAACATGCTGACATTTAGAGATAGTCAGCATTAAACAAGTGAACAACTTTGGATTTTTTGCGTACAACATCTTGTTTGTTTTTTTAGCCAAGCTGACCTTATTTGGACTAGAGGGTGGAGCTTGTGAGGAGTGATACAGCTTGAAGTATACTAGCTAACACTAACGCTAGCCAGCTAGCTTGGTAAGCAAGGTGCATCTGTAATTCAAGTTAACTGTCATATACATTGGGATACTAATTTGACTAGCTAAATTATGTTCTTGCTAGAAAGAACAGCCAACTCATTACCATTGCTTTTAGTTCTATTCACTAAAAAGCTCTGTGACAGTGAAGCTTTGAGAGCTTCAGTAACTTAGTCAGCGATGCCGTGGCAGCAACCTTCGAAGAACAAGGTAGCCACGCTCTAAGGCATTTCCTGCCTGCTTTTTTTTCTTTTTTACTTCAAATGGGACCATAGTTTAAAAAAATGGACACCATCACTCGAGAAGGGGATATTATCGAAGTTATGATGATTATTATTATTTTATTTATTTGTGTTATATCGGGACAATAGACTTATAAGGTCTCCCTTGAAAAAGAGATCTATGATCTCAATGGGACCAATCTGGTTAAATAAAGGTTTGAAATGAAAAATGAAATGAAATGTAAGGTTCAATAGATTATTATAGAACTAAATCATAGCCAAGATAAATGTGATTAAAAATATCTCTTTTTAGTGACGTTTTGTGATCTTGATAAAATAGCTGAAGCTGTATTACAGTATATACATTCTTTATATCACCTCTACACTACAGGGTCTTCCAGACTGAGGCATTGTGCGAAAGAGAAAATACTGGCAGGATAACCAAATTAAAACAGAAATAAACACAGTGTGGGGGGGGAGTAATATAAAACACACTATCTTGTTTCTGTCTCTGTTTGATTAGACCAAGTTGAGGGAAAGGACAGATAAATATTGTATAAATGAATGTATTGTGTAATGTGAGCAATCAAATTAATTAAGGGGTCCACAGCTGGTGGAGGTGAATGACGCCATGAATCTTTCAGTGCTACCACTTCTCCCTAAGATTTTACAATAAATATTTCTGGAGGTCTTGGATGAATTTTTCATGGCTGAGTGGGGGAGATGAAAGGCGGATGAGGGATCCAGGGGACTGCTGACACACCACAGAGAGGTGCATCAGCTCCAATCTTT
Organism: Notothenia coriiceps; assembly: GCF_000735185.1. Classification (NCBI taxonomy): domain Eukaryota; kingdom Metazoa; phylum Chordata; class Actinopteri; order Perciformes; family Nototheniidae; genus Notothenia; species Notothenia coriiceps. The sequence goes on along the minus strand of NW_011357369.1, from coordinate 4,896,396 downwards.
ATCAATGAGACCCAACCGGCACTATTGCTTTAATTACCCTGCCTTCTCAAGCATTCCTCTATCAATAAAGGAAGACTGAGCCGTGTGGTCAGCTTAAAGAAGGGGGAGGAGGAGCTCCACTTGGTTTCATGCCTTCCCACTGTAAGAGAGGAAATGATGTAACCATGATCGAACGGAGAACCAGTCTAGACCACCTCGCCATGCCACTGCAATGGAACCGCAACCTGTGTTTTTTATCAGACTGGTCATGTAAATCCCAGCAGTGTGATGGTGTCAGATGCAGCACCACCTTTAATCCAAGGTTGCATCATTTATTTATCCATGATAATCTTGTAGGAGACAAATCAATGAAGCATCAAGCTGCTATATCCATGTACTGTATACTGTAAACTGTAAAATGGGGTTATATGCCATTGAATGTATATGCTATTGTCCGAGCATGAGGCGTATACTGGATGAATACATCTGAATTGTGTGTTTCCCCTGATTTGATATTCAGGGAGGATCCGGAGGTAACTAATTCAGGAGAGACATCTGTTGGATGGGCAATGCATCAGTAATATCCCACCTGGAATAGCATCCATAAACAGCATCCTTTCTTTTCACCCAGTGCTAAAGCTCATGGAGCGGAGCAGAGGTGGTGGAGGTAGCATGCATTTTTGTAAAGGACGTGATTTAGCACCACTTATGTCAGGTTCTAAATAACAACTAAGATCTTGAACATCTGCATATGAAAGCAATGGGAAGTCTTGTTATAGGTGAGGAGAGCAATAAGGAACGACATGCATATGTTATCAAATAAATATGTTTCTTTCTTTAAATCTGGGCTTTTTTCATGGACTATGCTTAACCTCTTGGTCCAATCTAATGAAAATCTTGAACCTGCACAAATTGATTTTCTGTCAACTGGGGTCAGCAGAAACAAGCCAAATTCACAACATAAACATGGTATCAGCTTATAAAGTTGAAATGTGTTAGCAAACAGTTGCCTATCTTCACATCTAACAGACATGGAGCAACACTGGCATTGATTTGGAGATCCCAGGCCAATATTCACTCTGCTTTTAGCTCTGTTTTAGTCTCCAACCACTCCTAAAAGACATACAGTACATGCTATTTGACTGCTTAGTGCTCCAGTATGTTATCCAGCTAATGATAACTTGTCTAGAGGTAAAGTTTGGAGAAGCCATGACCAAATATATAAAAGATTGTTTGATTTAAGGGGAACAAAAGTAAATGAAAATGTATTTTTTTCCCCTTAAAAATTACTTTTGTCGTGAACAATTCTACAACCCACAATTTGCAGTATTTGACTCAGATTCATGTTGACCTTTTTTAACCAAAATATTCCAATAACTATAACCAACCAAACTACAAAATGATGTTCCCATACAAACTAAACTGCATATTTGGTCTTCCAGATTATGGTCGAATTTTCAAACATGTGTTTAATTTTCCATATTAAAACGAGGCCAAACCCAAACACATTTAACCTGTTAAGCCCGGTTCCCCCGCTGTGTCTCAGGGCTTCTTAACATTTAACAACCTATTAATGTGTCATACCCACTTAACGGGAAGAAACTCAGCTATCAGACAATATAATCAGGTAATACCAAGCCTCTGAATTAGCACTAACCTAAAAAATGCTAACGCACTTAGCACAGAACTCACGGTAGCGATCTTTAATACTTCATCGGATCTGCACCACGGATTCCAATGGTATAAGCGGGGCTGCACATAACTGGTGCGCAGGTGCGCATGCGCACCCCTCGCCAAAAAAAGAGCACCGGATCATTTGAAAAAAGGCGCATTTGCACACCAACATTGAGAGAGAGAGAGAGAGAAAAGAGAGAGAGAGAGAGAGAGAGAGAGAGAAGATAGAGAGAGATAGAAAAGAGAGAGAGAGATTATTTGCGAGTTCCATAAGAACTGGTAAGATAGCAGGGTTTCCCACACATAGACTTTAGTGGGGCGGCCCTCCCAGGTATATTAACGGCCGCCAAAGTATAAATCACGAGCCATTTAGGTTCCATTTTTTTAATCCGTCCGCGAGCATGACGGCATCTGCGATCCCTCGCTCTACCCCTCGCTATCGCGTGAAGGGTCTGCTTTATGCGCTCCGCACAACGAGGCTCAGGCGAACAGTTCATGAGCGTGCTCACTGGCGTAGCCCCCCCCCCGTTCATAAAGTCAAGTACCCCTCAAAAGGTCCGGTTTATTTCACTTTCAGGATGCGCACCAAGCAACATGGTTTTGCCCTGGTGCTCCTTTGAGAACCAGGGCAAAAAAGTTATGTGCACCCCTGGGTATAAGTATCATCACTCTACGACCAAAACTTGCGCGAAGGCAAGCAAATACAACACACAACTTCACTTTGCGGGGCCAAAACGACAAATATGTCTTACCTTTTGCTGTTTTCTGATCAAAAGTTGTGTTCAATGGCATTAAAACGCATAACAACGCTGCTGAAGGTTAATCCAATGTCTCTGTGTCACTTTGAAATTATCCCTGATAATCCATCATAACATTTATGGTATTAAACCTAGTTTTCATATGGAGTGTATGAGAGCTGTAACCCAGCTTCCGGTTTTGGGCATGCTGGCTGCGCATCACTCTCATTCACCAATGGTAATGTTCAGATGGATTTAGGAACTCCCCTCTCGATTCTTTTGGCTCTAACGGTTCAAAAGAGGTGTCAATCATCAAAATCGACCGATGGGTTCCAGAAATATGGTAAATCCACCCAAATGACCCCAGAGGTGGTTTTTTTTTTCTAAACCTCTCTAAAAAGTTCACATTTTAATTGTTTTGCATCAATCTTGATACAGGGTACTTATTACATGTTGTAGTTTGGATTCCTAAAGCTTTGGGTCTACTATCCCATCATTCAAGTGTGGTTTTCACTATAAGTAATGGTTTTTGACGGAAACTATAATTTACATTTTTTTACTAAATTCAATCTGAATTAACTTTAAAATAAAAAAATCTATATTGATTCAGACTCTTCAACATCCAACTCAGAGGTTTATCATTGCTTTGAGAAAAAAGATTATTAATTTACCCCTTTTAGAACTGAAGATATAGTCATTTGTTCTGGGGATGTCATTTTCGAGCCTGAGACCTGAAAAACAGGCTCAGGGCTTAACAGGTTAATATACCATTTTTTGTAGGCAACCAACCTCAATGTTAATTTAGTTAAAAACATAAATCTAAATACATGTTGACCTGGGTAAAGCAGTCCACAGCCTCCGATTGGAAATGTATATTTGATACATCAATATAAACTGAATCCGATTGAAAAATAATTCCCCTTGAAACGTTGAAACGATTTTGACAATGCTGTTGTTTTGTTGAATGGGAATGTAATTGTTTTGAAAGATTGCTCTGAACCAAGTGTTTTAATTCCAAACATTGACCGTGTAGCAAATCCACGGTTCTGGAATAACATGGGTGTGATGTTGGTGGTCTGAATGCTTCCAGCCTCTCAGTGTGTATTACAGTACAATGTCAGCGTGGTGATCTGTGTTCTACCAGCCATGTTGTTTCACAGTCTATTAATAGGAAGCAAAGCAGGCTTACTATATCCGAGCGCTCCACTCAGCACTTAGAAGGACCGATTGTTTAATTCTGTTATATTCTCACCAATCAATGCCTTCACTTCAAAGCGATGGGAACCGCTTCCATCCAAAGTAGATTGATCACTTCTAATACAAGTCATTAACATACAAGTTGTTAACAAGTGAGGCCTCTGTACTGTATCTCAGAATCAAGAGAGTCATCGATAAAGCCAATTCCAGACTTTTAGCGTCTTAAAACCTTGAGTACACACTCCTCCACTCCGTTATGGGATCAACCACCGCTAAACTGTTTCTTTCCTTCCCTGTGTTTTCCCGTCTATCTCTCTCCATCCCCTGTTCACTCACTCAACCTCAGCCACTTAGCTTGGAACCTGTTCTACAGCATGAGACCACTAGAGTACTTTACTGATGATACATTTATAAGCCAAACGGAGGGGAAAGTATTAGACAACCTTGTGAATAGCCGGGGTTCGCTTTAACCGAGGCGGCGTATCCTTTTCATCAACAAAAATAACTCTTCAAAGGCAGTAAAAGCATGCTTAGAAAGTAAAAGGCCATTTTAGCAGACGAGGCCGATGTTGGGAGGGGAGAAAACAGAAACAATCCAACCTCTGATAGCCCCCCCTCTCCCTCCCTCCCTGCTATCCCTAACCTCTGGCCACAACACTACCAACACAGCACATATCCCGCTCCTTAAAAGAGCTAAATCAAGGCTTTGAAAAACATACAGTGTCTTTAATAATTCAAGCATCGGTGGGTTTGAATCGCCTCTTTAGCGTAGGAATATACAGTCTCCTGATATAAGATCAGTCCCTCAGGGGCTCCCTCAACATCTTACTGCAGTGTGGCCTTTCCTAACTGCTGCTTAAGATGCAACTACCTGTCTGATTATATTAAACAGAAAAATTGAACCTATACAGGGTTGTACAAGCAGTTTCAAATATATGTATATTTATATTTTCAACAGCACAGTGAACTTGTAAAACACCCTGTGAACCCATGAATCAAGTGCAAAGTTTTGCAGTAAAGCAATTATTGCAGTTGACTAGCATCTTTACTGGGGTTGTGGACTAACACAGGATTGTAAATATGTAACTATCTTTGCACCCAATACACATTCATATTTCATCAGGTTTTTCGCAGTTTATTCTCAAAGCAAAGTGTTGGGCCGCATAATTATTTCAGTTTAGCATTTTTTTCGTCCAACCTATTACTTTCATAAATACAGGAATTTGAGTTATAGCTCCTCAGAGGGCTAATTTAAGAAAAGCAAGCATTAATTAATATAACCTAGATGGAGAGGAAGAAATCCCTAAGTAAGTAAGCTGTTGGCAGATATCAAGGATGATTTTCGCCTTCAAAGGAAATGGGGATGGATTTGAGAGGATGCGGCGGTTAAATCAATACTGTTGACTCTTGAGGTTGCCAGGTGTGGTTGGTGCTGAAGCATTTCCATCATTCAGGAGGGAAACCTCAGCGCGGCCAAACTGGAAACCGATTCCCAATTTCCAAGTCCCTCAGTTGTCGAAGTGTTAATTGTACTGTAGTTAATTTCCGATTTTACTATAGAAAGTATATTAAATATTCATCGGGGCATTTCTTTGTCTTTACTTCCAACACTCAGTCCAGCACAGCAGAGTGTGTGACTTCAAACATTTTGTTGTAAGCTTCCATTTGTGTGGATGTCCATTCTCACATCCGACATGTGGAATAATGAAATAAATATTGAACTCTTAAATATTTTAGTGCATTCTAGGAGTAAAGTGGAAGTGTTTTTCTGACAGACCTTGCCTCCCCCTCCACCCCTCTCTCTGTCTCTCTTTCACAAATGCATTGTGTGCACTGGCCGGCCCAATCCATCACTGGGCGTCTGGCGGGAGAAAAAGCACTTTCCCAGGATGGGTGTTTTTCAGTTCTGCCAGCGCTGCTGTTTCTGTGGTCACCCGTGAGACCTCGCTGATGGACACTCTGGTCATCTATGGCAGTGAGCTTTGGGACCGTCTTCAACCTCCCAACCCCCCATCTCCACCTCACCTCGTGTTTTCACCATCACCTTCCTTTGTCCCAGCAGTGTTGTGCACTCCTTTCGGACAATGATGACTCCTGTACCTGCTCTCTCTCTCTGCAAAGTGGCTCGGCCCTCAGAGACCCTCTCCGGTCCAGGGAAAACAGAAACGTTGACACTAATTAAATGTATTGTGTCAACAGATTCCATATAACTGTATTAGGTTAGTTGAAAGCAATAATATTACATTTGAATACAAATATTTGGTTCAATTTATTATTTTTGCTTTCAACCAATTCGTTGGCATAATACCTTTAATTAGCGTCAATGTTTCAGTTTTTTCAGTGCATACGATAAAAGTATGAAGCTCATTTGATTTCTGATTATAATTTAGCTAGTTTTGATTACTTAGTAGAGGATTGCGTAGGCCATTATGAAATAATTCTCAATGGTGCATCCCTCTCCTAAACGATCATATTGTCCTCCTGATGTTGCAAATGGAGTTGCTATGATGCAATAAAAATGAAAGACTTGATCTCAAAATAAAGGGCTGGAAGTATGGTAAAAAATAATGTCCCATACAACGAAACCGCATTGTCAACAACGTTTTGAGAGAGACATATTTTCTCCCGAAATTGCGCTTGTTTCTGACATATCGTGAATTTGTTTTTAATCCAAGCCTGGGAATTGAAAAGTTCTGAGGTAAAATAGGTGGCTCAATCAAACTAACTTCCACCAAGGGGATTGGTATTTGTGTGACGTAAAGTAAACATTGACTTTTGCCATGAGCTTTGACCAAGTCGTTTTTCTGCATTTTTGCTTTGTTGTGTTTCAATTAACCAATTTATTAAAACTGCAGCTGTATTAAAGATGAATGTATATTTACCTCAGAATATAATTAAGAATACAGTTAAGTTGTATATGAACACAGACAGGGTTCTGGAGGACACACACAGTATTACAGCATTATTTTCCACAGCAGCTCCCATCCAGCCCCCTTTATTTGTATCACAGCCAGGCAAAGCGCAGAAGAAGAGGCTCTTGCGCATGTATGTGCTCGCAACAATTATGTAGCAATAAATCTATTCAAATTGAAGTCTGCTCCAGTTTTACTCCGACTAACTGAGATTTGATTTCCAAAATGCTCGCTCGTCTCTTCTACACAAAGAAGCCAGCGGGGAGAGGGTGCAACCGCTGGAGAGAAGTTGGCTGGAAGGCAAATCTAGGTGATGCGTATGTTCTTAGAGCGCCCCTGGGTCTTCCATGGGTAGGTAGGATCTGACAAAAGAGATCTGTACAACAAAAAAATCCTCCACTCTGCTTGAGCATGGGATATTAAGCCCAGATAAAGATTGTCTCTTAAACATACTCCCTTCTCTCTTTTCATCGCCCTTTCTTTTCCTCCCTCTGCAGTGGCAGAAGAAATTACCCATTGTAGCATTAGATAAACCCAAACAGCCCTCTCCGTAAGACCTCCGGTTCCTCATGCAGTCCCAGCTTGGCGTCCCTCGGGTGTTTGTTCAAAAGGAAAACTCTGCGCTGCCTCCGGGGGATGTTTAACTCATTGCAATGGCAAGTATTTAGAGAAAACTCAACAAGTTTGAGGCTGTCAAAGCTAGAATCCAACTGTCAGGCAGAATTATGTCTCAGAGGCGTCTGATGTGAGGTAATGACCAATTGCATCATTTTGACAAACCCACCATCGATGAGAACTAGGGCAGACGGCGATTGCTTTTGCACAAGTGTTTCATTTGAATTTGAAACACTGCTGCTAAGTGCATTAAATGATGCTGATTAACTAAGATTATGGCTGCAGCAGGGATGTGATTTCTGTTTTGATCCAGAGCATAAATTGAGGCAGAGCAAACAGTTTTTTTTGAGTGGCTGATGAATAATTGAACGTCAGCAGAGGGTACATCAATAAAGTGGTAATGAAGCATATTTGTGTGAAATGTCTAATTCTCATACTCTGTCGCTCGTCTCGCAGTCTGCAACATCTGGTGTTGTGAAGAAGCTTACTGTATGTTAATTTGATTCATATTCAACGGAACCTTTTCAAATGTGTGCACAAATAATAATTAAAAATAGGTTTGCTGGAATTAGAATTACAGCATCAATAATTGTATTGCAACAGCTGCTACAGACACATGAGTAATTATGAATATTGTTTTTTTATTAACTGCATTTAATTTGTATTATTACTAAGCATTTTCATTATCCACAATAAAAGGGAAAAAAACATTATTATTGTTCTTTTTATTTAGCTTTTCTTTGTGAGAGCAGCATGTAAACATGGCATTGCAAATGAGCTAAACATAAATAAAAATATTAACAGTACACATATACGCATATTGTAAAAAAATGTATGTGATGTGTTAGAGCTAGTTCATCCAAAAAATAAATATGTTTAACCCCAACACTAATCCTCTGTGGTTCAGGGTTAGAATAAAACAACAAAATAAAAACAACAGTAAATTCACAAAGCATCTTTGTGCTGATCTTTATTTAGACTGCAGTCGCTTCAAAACTGAGGCTCTGGTGCCCTCTATCTTTGAGTCCAGGCGGCAAAACAACAATATTGATTAAATGTAAACTGATCAACTTTCTTGGTAATATCATGCAGCTGGAGTCTTTTTATGACACATAAATCCATAAATCCATGACGGACATGAGAGGAGAGAAGAGATTATTCTGACAGCATAGATTTGTGTCTAACCTGACGCTCATATTGTAAGAGTTGCTGAATAATTCAGTGTGCACTGCATCAGTTCGACTTTTTATTTCCAACAGTGTCTACAGGTCACTTTCTTTGGAGAAAAACTGTTCCTTTGTTCTGCCTTTTTCTAACAGAGTTGTGGCATGTTGTGTCCACCTGGAGTTCTGTTGACCTTCTGCGAGGCAGCTACCTGGTTAAAGAAGTCCATTTTCAAGGCTGTTCTTGCTCAAATCAAAACTCCATTATAGATTTTACCTCCAGGGGAACCCAGGGCTCACAAGGTCCTTGGCAATTTTACCTGAGGAAGAAGCTAAAAGGATTCGAATCTCCGAGGACGGCTGAGGAGAGGGAGGGTGTGAGGACCGGAGTGAGGGTGGGAGACGCACCCCAGGACCCCAGCCCCTAATCTTTCTCTGCCAAGCAGGGAGCAAAGCAGAGCAAACATGGAGAATCAGAGATGGTTCAGTGGCACTGAACCCCGAACATCAGGGCCTGCAGAAGAGGAGCAGGAGGAAACCTTGAAACAAGAGAGGAGCTGTGCAGGGATTACCAGGGGAGACAGCTCCAGCTCCAGAAACAACAGCTTCCAATACATTTAACATATACGAAGAACAACAGCTCTCACACCACCCTAACTACACCAGAGATATATGGGTGCAGACACGTCCAGTTCTGTCCCCCAAGGTACAAGTTACACTAATGTTCTCCGTCGGGACAAGTATTGGACCTCAATGCGCACCGTTTTGAGGACGAACATTTGTTCCAAAGCAGAAAAAGGGCACACATACAGTATCCATTTCTCCTTAACAGAAGGTTTAGGAGGAGCGTATGTAATACATTTTGATCAAATTAATGACTTTAGAAAGATTGTGCTTTAAATGAAACATTTTCAAATTAAATGCACTCAGCCCATAGACAGTAAGACACGTGTTCCTCAAAATGAAAAAGTATATATCAATGTGAAAAAAAGAAAAAGTGTCTGGAAAAAAAAGTTAACAAATTATATTTTGTTTTAAAAAAATAAAGTAAACTAAATTGTTATGAAAGGATTAAATACATTCTTAAAATTATAATGATTTGTTTTTCTTTTGTGTACAATTATAAATAAATCATATACCCTATATGGGCAAATTCTGTACCCCTATAAATGGTAGGGTTAGGGTTAGACCAAGGGTACACAGCTGAACCTCTGAGACCCCAGTGACCCGCCATCGTACCCCTAAAGGTACAAACCCCAATTTCCAAGAAGTTGGGATGTTGTGTAAATTGTAAATAAAAACAGAATTCAATGATTTGCAAATTCTTTTTGACCTATATTCAATTGAATACATTCCATTGGTGAACAGGTCAATTGGAAACAGGTGATTGTATGATTGGGTATAAAAGGAGCATCGCCAAAAGCCTAAGTCTTTCCCAAGCATGAATGGGGCAGGCTTCACCACTTTGTGAACAACTGTGAAACAGTTCAAGAACAACGTTTAATCAACATACAATTGCAAAGACTTCAGGGATTTCATCATCTACAGCCCATAATGTCATCAAAAGATTCAGAGAATCCGGAGAAATATCTGCACTTAAAGAGCCTGTGACACGAGTTTCCCCCATCATCCAAACCCATCAATTTGAGTAAATATTGTCCCCTTGAAAACCGTTACTGAACTGATTTTGGATATTTGTACTTTGATAACCATTAATCTGCCCTTCAATGTTGACCATTTTCTGGATCTTCTCGGGGATTCTTCAAGTCCCGCCAAATTATGTGTGACGTCATTGCGGGCACAGCGCTCCAGCTGCACCGTTCAGGATCCCAGCATCTGCATGTAAACGCACGATGGCGCACACAGCAGTAAGCTCAGACAGCGATGACAGTTTAATTTTGAACGTGTCTGAGAGCTCATATGAGGCTGAAGGATCGGTTTATGTTGTATCTGTTAGAAGTTTAGGAATTAGGTGCGTCAATATGGGCGATCATACGGTCATGTAACATTTTTGTTAGTACGTGCGCTGGTTCACTCGGACCTATTCCACCCCGGGGGTAAATCCCCTCCAGAGGAATGATAGAAAGTAACGTTTGCAACGCGTAACGGGGTGAGTGAGTTTTACGTCAAGTAGATGTTATTACCCGGGGGTGATAACATCTACTTGACTTAAACTACTTCGGAAATACCGTTACATACTACAGACGAAATTAACATAAAAAACGTATTAAACAAACCAAAGACTTAAACCGTAATTTTTTTTTTTTGCTGTGACCTACAGCAAAAATTTTCTGCACAGCGGGGAAGCCCCCCGGGGGGATGAACCCAGCCCACGGGGTTTTCAACGGACGGAACCGGAC
>NW_011357369.1:4873537-4885714 GCF_000735185.1 Notothenia coriiceps | reverse complement strand
TGGTTCCGGCCACAGTTCCGGCCCCAGCGGCCATGGTTACAGACCCAACTCTGGCCCCAGCTGCCATAGTCCCATCTCTAGTCCCATCTCTGGTCCCTTCTCTAGTCTTCTCGAGTCCTAACTCAAGTCCCTTCTCTAGTCCCTTCTCTGGTTCCCTCTCTAGTCTCTTCTCGAGTCCCCTCTCTAGTCCCTCATCTAGTCCTTCCCAAGTCCCTCCTCTAGTCCCTTCTCTAATCCATTCCCTAGTCCCTCCTCAGGTCACTTCCCTAGTCCCTTCTCTAGTCCCTTCTCTAGTCCCTTCTCCAGTCCCACCTCTAGTCACTTCTCTAGTCCCTTCTCTAGTCCCTTCTCTAGTCCCTACTCAATTCCTTTCTCAAGTCCTTTCTCAAGTCCCTCCTCTAGTCACTTCCCTAGTCCCTTCTCTAGTCCCATCTCTAGTCCGTTCTCCAGTCCCTCCTCTAGTCACTTCCCTAGTCCCTTCTCTAGTCCCATCTCTAGTCCGTTCTCCAGTCCCTCCTTTAGTCACTTCTCTAGTCCCCTCTCAAGTCCCCTCTCAAGTTCCTTCTCGAGTTCCCTCTCAAGTCCCCTCTCAAGTCACCTCTCAAGTCCCCTCTCAAGTCACCTCTCAAGTCATCTCTCGAGCTCCCTTTCAAGCCCTCTCTCGAGTCCCCTCTCGAGTCCCCTCTCGAGTTCCCTCTCCAGTCCCTACTCAAGTTCCTACTCAAGTCCCAACTGAAGTGCTGTTGGAGGTTCCGCTGGGGGTCCTGCCAACTCCATGTCCTGTCCCGTTGGGGGTCCCGCCGACTACTCTCCTGCCGGGGGTCCTGCCAACCTTATTTTTTGTGCCGTTGGGGGTCCCTCCGACTACTCTCCTGCCGGGGGTCCTGCCAATCCTATGTCCTGTTCCGTTGGATGTTCTGCTGGGGGTCCTGCCAGCTCCATGTCCAGTCCTGTTGGGGGTCCCGCCGACTAGTCTCCTGCCGGGGGTCCTGCCAATCCCATGTGCTGTTCCGTTGGGGGTCCCGCCGACTACTCTTCTGCCGGGGGTCCTGCCAACCCTATGTCCTGTGCCGTTGGAGCTCCCGTCGACTACTCTCCTGCCGGGGGTCCTGCCAACCCTATGTCCTGTGCTGTTGGAGGTTCCGCTGGGGGTCCTGCCAGCTCAATGTCCAGTCCCGTTGGAGGTCCCGCCGACTACTCTCCTGCCGGGGGTCCTGCCAATCCTATGTCCTGTTCCTCTGGGGGTCCCGCCGAAAACTCTTCTGCCGGGGGTCCTGCCAACCCTTTTTCCTTTTACGTTGGAGGCCCCGCCATCACCTGTCTCGCCGGGGGTCCTGCCAACTCCTGGTCCTCTTCCTTGGGGGATCCTGACAAAGCCTGTCATACTTGCTCCGGTTCCTGTTCGGCCGACACACTCGAGCCCGGCCCCCTGAGAGCCCAGCCCCCTGAGAGCCGCGGTCTTTGCCCTCGGGCCCGGCCCCCTGACTCTTCCTGCCGCGGTCCTCACCCTCGGGCCCGGCCCCCTGACTCTTCCTGCCAGTGCCTTCGCCCTCATGCTCGGCCCCCTGAGTTTGCCCGCTGTGGCCTTCGCCCCACCATGGACTCTGCCTTGCCCCCGGGCCGTCCGCCCGAGACCCCCACCTTGGACTCTGCTTTGCCCCCGGGCCGTCCGCCCGAGTCCCCCACCTTGGACTCTGCCTTGCCCCCGGGCCGTCCGCCCGAGTCCCCCTTCTCGGCTTCTGCCTTGCCCCCGGGCTGTCTGCCCGAGATCCCTTCCGGGTCTTCCGCTGTGCTCCTGGGCTGTCAGCCAGAAATCGCGTCCTCCGGACCCCCTCCACCCACCCTGCTTGAGGTTGGACTTTTGTGGGGGGTTTTTTAGGGACGTCTGGAATCCGTCCCTTGAGGGGGGGGTTCTGTTACGATTATTGTGTTATGTTACGTTTTGTATGTCTTGTTTTGCTGTTCTCCCTGTCATGTTTTCCTCTTGTATATTGCCTGGTCCTTCTTCCTGTGTTTTTCCCCTGTCGTTAGTTTCCCTGGTGTGTCTAATTGTCTGATTGTGTTCACCTGTCGCCCTTGTGTTTCTCCTCCCCTGCCTGGCTGTTTCTCGTCTTGTGATTACCCCTCCCTGTATTTAGTCTTGTCTCTTCCTGTGTTCAGTGTGGATTCGTCTTTTGTTTGTGACTGAGTTCACCGGTGAGTGTTCTGTTTTGTTCAAGTTATTATTTTATCCTTGAAATAAAGGCAATATCAGTGTAATCTGAATTTGGGTCCTGCTTGCTTCACCCACTGTAACAGTTACAGACAGACAGGACACTAAACACAGAGGCAACACTAAAATACAACATCGTAAAAAAAGTAGTCATTGAAATCCATATACATTAGTTAGATATAGCAGATGCAAACACCCACAGATGATTTCTGCAGCTTTTTTTAAATGTGTTTAAAATCCGTGATGAGTATCAAACTGGTCAGCTTAAGTTCCTGCTGAAGTATGTTCCAGGTGGGGAGGGCAGAGTATGAGTATTGTGTGATATGTAAGTGGAAATGTAGAGGGGCAACAGTCCAAGCATAGCGGTATAGATGAGTTTGTACCAGTGCAGTGATCAACACATTGATAATGATGTCCAGTTGACTAAAGAGTACAGCGTGCAATGGTGTGTGAGGGGTTTACAGTTGGTTATGAACCTCAGAGCCCCATGGTAGACGCTGGGGGCAGCAGATGAAGGGAGTGAGCTGAGGCGTTCATGCACACAACATCCCCGTAGTCCAAGAGCAGCAAAAATGTGGAAGCTACAAGCCGTTTCCTCGCACTTGTGGAGCAGCAGGCCTTATTTCTAAAAAAGAATCCCAGTTTTAATTTCAATTTCCTTAAGAGATTGTCATTATGTGGTCTGAAGCAGAGATTTTCATCTATAGTGATGCCTAAGTATCTGTAGGTGTTAACAGTTTCAATGGGGTTATGCTGTGCAGACATGATGCAGGGAAGAACAGTCACTTTTTCTTATTGGAAAACAACATGACTTTTGTCTTATCTGAATTTAATACCAACCTAAGGTGGAACAGATGTGACTGAAAAGTGTCAGAAGCAGACTGCAGACGTTCAAATGCAAGGGCAACAGTGCTAGCACAAGACCGAACCTTGAGGAACACCTCTGGGCACATTAAGAAAGCTTGAGGAGAGACCGCTGAAATAGTGAAGTGGGAAATGACAGATGAGACAAAAAAAAACAGAGCTCAGCGCATAGGGTGACATGACGGGATTAACATGGACAAATGGTGGCTGATGACATTTGTGTTTGGTTGTGTCTTTCCCCACCACATTTAGCTTTGCTGTATGAGACAGAGTTTAAAATATGTTTAATTTACTTATAAACTAACTTCAAGTGCTCTGGGAACAGTTTGGAACGGCTACAATTGAAAGCGTTAAAGTAACGGTTTGAGTAGAATTCAACTAAAACAAGGTTTACATATTTGTTAATGACAAGTGTCTGAAACCATTGCAGTAATATATATATATATAACTATATTGAATCAAAACTCACTTTATAATATATATTGTTGTGTATGTTATTAATGTATTTTATATCCATGGATGGAACCAACGCAAACTGTCTAACCTTACATACTCCACTTATCCGTCCACTAGTGGGCATCCAATGTTAGCCTAGCATGCTGTTAGCCTGTGTTCTGCCTGGCATACACACATGTTTTCTGAATCCCAACCCCTGGGCTCTGTGCTGGGGGGAGTAAACACAGAGAGGAGTGAGTGTATGCGGCCTGACACCGGGCCATCAGTTGGAGCGAGCAAACACGGCGCCTACCGTCCAGCCTTCATTACTCCCATGGAATCAAACGATGGCCTTAGCACTCGTCACAAACACTCAGCGTGCAGCCCCCCCCCCCCCCCCCCCCCCTCACAGGACAGCACTGCCAGCCATGTTTGCATGAAGTGGTCATCATGGAAGCAGCGACCTGGGGACACGGCTAACAGGAAGTAAATTTCAGAGGTTGACTGGCTGCGTGTCACACATCAGCCGGGAGACGACTCATTGTTTTAACGACCCGCTGGGCATGATGGGCAGTCCTTGGCACACAACATATTTTTAACAAATGCAGGTGTTTATGGATCATAATAAGCCCACCACACTGACCAAACTCTGAAAACAGTCGACATAACTGTATTAGGTAAGTTAAAATCAATATTATTAAGTAAAACATATTAAGTTCAACTTAATATTATTGCTTTCAAGTAACCTAATACATTTATGTGAAATGTGTTGATGTAATACATTTATTTAAACTCAATGTTTCAGTTTTTTCTCAGTGCATTTAACAGCCAGAAAAACTAACTTGAATTTGGACTGTTGGTATTTTAGTAGAATAAAATAGCTACCAGTGTATTAGTATCAGATGTCAAAGGTGTTGAGCAACTTTTGAATCAAAATGAAAAAACTGAAACGTTGACTTAAAATTGGTTTCAACTGTATTGGGTTAGTTGAAAACAATAATATGTAGTTCAACCCATCTTTTATTTAAACATATTATTAATGCTTCCAACTAACCTAATACAGTTGTGTGAAATCTGTTGACGTAATACATTTAATTAAAGTCAACTTGACTGTTTTTTCAGTGCACCTGTCCGACTTCTTCTTGATTTGAATCGGGTGTTTTTCTCCTCGACTGTATCCCTGCTAATAAGACATGAGCATTTATTTGGTGTGAGAGAGTTTTGGATGCCCGGAGGACGCGGCGGATCTTCAGCGACAGCACTTTGTGAGCACTTGCACAGCTGATGAGCTGTAATTATGTTTTAATTATTTCTGTAGGGCATCATTCTCTCCCGACATGAACCACCAACCCCCCTCTTGCAAATTAAGACGTTGGGTATTTTGAAAACATTTGGTGATGAAACCCTCCTCGTGAAGTCCACTAATTACCGCACAGCCTAGTGTCAGGGACGCTTTGATGTCCTCTGCCCAGGATGATAATCAAGGGCACGGTTCGCATGTTCGCTTTGACGGCTGCTTCGCACAGCCACCCTCCCCCCATCCTGTGCCCACGGGTGAGGAAGCCTTGTCACTTATTAAGGAGGCTGTTGCCATGAAGTGACAGATGTCCTGATGTGATCTGTCTGCATCTTTGGCCTCCATCTGTCTTGTTAGTACAAATAGTTAGGGATGGTGTGAGTGCTGTTGTTCTTTCGTATATGTTAAATGTATTGGAAGCTGTTGTTTCTGGAGCTGGAGCTGGCTCCCCTGGTAATCCCTACTCTCGGAAAATAAAGGTTTGTACAAACCCCAATTCCAATAAAGTGTCCAAAACGTAAATATAAATAAAATGATTTGAAAATCCTCTTCGATCCTTATTTAATTGAATACACTGCAAAGACAAGATATATGTTCAAACTGATCAAATGTAGTTTGTTTGTGCAAATATTCAGTAATTTTGAATGTAATGCCTGCAACACGTTCCTATACAGGGGCATGTCACCACTGTGTTACATCACCTTTCCTTTTAACAACACTCAATAAGTGTTTGGGAACTGAGGACACAAATTGTTGCAGCTTTGTAGGTGGAATTCTTTCCCTTTCTTGTTTGATGTAGGATTTCAGTTGTCAGTTGTCGTATTTTGCGATTCATATTGCGCCCCACATCTTCAATGGAGACAGCTCTGGACTGCAGGCAGGCCGGTCTAGTACCCTCACTCTTTTACTCCGAAGCCACGCTGTTGAAACACGTGCAGAATGTGGTTTGGCATTCTCTTGCTGAAATAAGCAGGGACTTCCCTGAAAGATACATTGCTTCGATGGCAGCATATGTTGCTCCAAAACCTGTCTGTACCTTTCAGCATTACTGGTGCCTTTACAGATGTGCAAGTTGCCCAGTATACTATGGGCACTAACATCCCCCCATACCATCACTTGTGCTGGCTTTTAAACTTTGCGCTGATAACAATCTTGATGGTCCTTTTCCTCTTTGGCCCGGAGGACATGACGTCCATGATTTCCAAAAACAATTTGAAACATGGACTCATCAGACCACAGCACACTTTTCCACTCTGCGTCAGTCCATCTCAGATGAGCTCGGCCCAGAGGAGCCGGCGGAGTTTCTGGGTGTTGTTGATGTGTATGGCTTTGGCTTTGGTAGAGTTTTAACTCGCACTTGTATATGTAGCGATCATGGGCGGCGCCAGGATTCTTTTGCTGCAGTAGTTTAGCAGTTGCTATATGACAGCACAGCGTTGCTAGTTAATTTTCAAAATAAATAAACAAACAATACCAGTTGACCAAGCACAAGCCTGTTCATATTGTAACGTTCACTGCTATTCAAAATCACAGATCTCTCGAGCCTTCAATGTCGAAAAACGTTCTCTTTATTTTCTGGTATTGACGGCCACAGCCACGCCTTACATAACCAATCAATAGTATAACACTCATTATGACTTTTCCCCACACTCGAAGACAACTCCTACCGTCTCGTACTCCCTCCACACACATCGGAAAACGCACACACACACCTGGAAGGAGCGGTCTCTCCCTAACTCCCACCAACAACATTTTCTAAATAACTTTACAAATGTACTGTGCACATCATCTGATAACTGAAATAACTATTAACTTGGACACGCTACAATATTATCATTAATATTTACATTAAAACATTCCTTTGACACTTATTACATTACTTTGCAAGGTAAGCACAACCAAAATAAGTTTGTAAAAGCAGAATGTGAACACTGTTTCTGTGCTCCTACAATATTTCTGTATAATACCAGCATTACACCCTAAGCGTACAAGTACACAATAGCAATCGTTCACTGTTTCAACTGGCATGCTGTGGCATTTTAACCTCATCACCACACCGCACCAAACAGACTGACACACACACACACACACACACACACACACACACACACACAGTTGTCCATGTAAAGTTGGCGTCAACCCTCACGGGGTGAAAACAGTATTTCCGGTCTCGAAGTTGCCTTGATAAAACCGGAAGTATTCCCCTCACTGTCAAATGATTTTACAGTGATATCTGCAGTACTCATCTACTAAACAACATCAGTTTCTCCTTGTTAATTACACAACATTGATTGGTTTAAATTGTGTACAACGCTTTTGTGTTTTTAACCTTCGATTCGGAGAAACAAATAGTTTTTTCGGAGTTTAGGATGGCCGAAGACACTACACTACCCATAATCCTCAGCTATCGTTTGGGACTACAACATCCGCTTTGCTTNAAAACCCACAGTTTAAAGGTAAAAAATGGGAGAAACTTCAGAGAGAGCAAACGGCATCTATTGCACGTCTGTCCGTCCTGGGAGAGGGATCCCTCCTCTGTTGCTCTCTCTGAAGTTTCTCCCATTTTTTACCTTTAAACTGTGGGTTTTTCTCCGGAAGTTTTTCCTTGTACGATGTGAGGGTCTAAGGATAGAGGGTGTCGTTTTTCTCATACTGATATTCTGAACAATCTGTGCTGTTGTAATTGCTGTAAAGTGTCTTTACTGTAGGCTATTTTTATTATATGTACAGCACTTTGGCTCGACCAAAAATCGTTTATAAATGTGCTATATAAATAAAACTTGATTTGATTTGATTGAAATGTATATAATCTCACCTAAAAGGGTGATGTCTTAAAATGCCTTGCTTTGTCCAAACCAAAAGACATTTCACAATGCATACAAAAGAGGACGTTTGGACTCTCTGCCTAATAAATAACAATGAAGGTCAAAGTGGTTTCCTGTTGAGTTTCTTCTGATTGACTATAAAGTCAAAGAAACATGCAGGCTTCTCTTAAACAGATTTAAAATCCAGGCTCTGCAATCAAGTAAATTGAACCTCTTCCAACATATGAGAAAAGTCATTTCATGTGTCTTGCCATGCGTGATGTGTTTAAAGGGCTTATCTGACACCCTGCAGTGTGGCTGTGAGGGTGGATCCCCTCTAAAGGAGGAAGAGATAAGACGTGTTTCCAGTGTAGTTCAGCTGATTTATTGTGCAGTCACACAAGTAACACACTGCTTCCTTACATAACCGGAAATTGGTCCTCATTTATCAAATATATATAAATAGTATAAATAAATGAGCAGGTTCATTGTTTTTGAGGTGACTTCAAGATTTTGTTTGGCTTTATTCACTCATGGTTATGATCATAACGCTAATGTAAGAGAAGTGATCTATTGTCAAAACTTAGCCAGTGGACCTTTTTGCCTTAGTGGAATTAAAAATAGCCATCACATTTCTGATTGGCTGCTTGTCACCTGAAATGTTATATTACCTTCAATTCAATTCATGACAGAGCTGTTATGGTACAGGCTGAATGCATCGCTTATATTGGTATGTTATCTCATCGACTCCTCCCAGAGACAAGCAAACAGCTGGTGCATGACTTTTCTTTATGTTTTGAATTTGTGACCAGCATACACAACAGTTTCATCCTTTTAACTATCCCGTATCCTTTTAAAAAACTGCTACAATTTTCATAGAGAAACATGGTGTCTGTGCCACAAAAACTGCCTTAAATGAAACATTTACATTAAATTCACTGTTTAATCTTCTAACAAACTTTGTCCTGATCATCACCCCCAAGTATTCATTAATTTCCCAAATGTAAACCCTTTAAATGTCAGTTACAATGCCCTGTTTGAAATGCTTATGCTGAAAATAATTTCGTTTTTTTGCTGTAATGGCAGTTCTATCAGGTTGTAACAAAAATAGTGTAAAACGAAAATTATTGAAAAATGAATAAGCCCAAAAATGTTCCTATGATGCTTAAGGGTTAAAGGAACAAACATGGCTGTATTTGCCTAATCATTTTGTGGTCTTTTTTATTGATCATTTGAATTTCTCCGGAATATTTTATATTGTGTATTATTTGTGTTAAATGTCTTTGTATGTGCAGATACGTATATTTATATATTATTTATTTATTTTTTATTAAAAATTGTATTTTGTCTATACTTTATTCCATTTTTTTCACATTTAAATACCTTAACACACTGCTGCTCCTGTATCACAAGAATATCACAATTTGGGATCAATGAAGTTTCTATCTATCTATCTTGTAAACAATTATATTTTGTACAAATAAGGGGAGAAGAAAATTCCCTTCATAAACTCTGGGAACACAGATGATTGTAGAGCCATATTACATAACACAAACACTAACAAACACCACAATATGGGTCAGACTACACTGCTTCGTCCTCTTCCACTTTGTCAACAACACACAACACCAACCACAGCAGAAGTGATGGTTTCGAGTTGGTTCTACATCGCCTAACAAAGCTGTTCCCAACCTGTGGGCCGTGGCCCCCTAGTGGTCCGCGAAGGCATTGCAAGTGGGCTGCCAAATCATTTTCAAAGCATTATGATTGGTGTGGAAAGTTGAAACATTTCAGAATTAAGATTTTTTTTAAATGTTAACCTCTTTTCCTTTTTCTTTCTTGATCCTCCTTAGCAACGGTCATTACAGTCCTTGACAGCGGATTGTTCTACTGGATTAACAACGTGTCACATGTTCTAAATTGACCAATCAGGATCGAGTATTCAACTAAACCGTGAAATAAAAATGTCTGTTTGTTATTGATGGCCAGCTCCCTTTCTAATTAAAATAAAAATTACTCTGAGAACTTTATTTAGCCTCCGTATTGTTTATGGTTGAATGTGGGCCGCACATTTTTTTTTAGATTCTTGGGCCCTGAGTTAGAAAAGGTTGGGAACCGCTGGCCTAACAGAATCAGATTGCTCTCCCTGTGCTAAAGCCTCAAATTCTGGAAGACACCCATGTGTGCACATACACCTGAACACACTGTGCTTACATTTATTGCAGGAGTCACCCGGAAGAGGTTGACCCCGACTCCAGGGTCATCTTGTCCCTGTCTGTGATGACATCTGGTCACATCTGGTTAGGATTGTATCAGGGTGGGGATTTCCAGCCAAACCTAACCTACTTCCAAGGTGCATGGAGAAAGGAAGAAGTCTGTGGAGAAACAGCGCATTTTGGCTTTTTGTGGATGACCTTAATAAAGACCACAAGCCAAAACTTGTAGTTGTGAAAATAATGTTTATTATGAGTGTTGCAGAAGTTTTACCATTTCAGAACAGAAGACATGTTGAGAGACTCTTTTAACACATGTTAAATAGATGAGGCCTTGCCAAGATACATTTCATGATCCTCTGTTGCCTTCCACAGAGAAATCTTAAACAGGGATACTGAACTTGCTTTGCCCGGGGGCTACTTTGGGAAAATGACAGGATTTCAGGGCCCGGTCAGGACAATTATACTTGAAACCAAAAATCTACAGGTTACCAAAAGTTTTGTAATTTGTGTTGGCAACATCAGAGGGGAATTCATCTCACATTTATGATGCTGTTGATTGAAATGGATGAAACTCATTTAAAGTATACACGTAAAATAAACAGATCACTGTACAGTTTTGATGGTTTTTGACCTTTCAATCATTTGTGGTAGTTATTTGAATGAGTAAACAGTAATGTACTGCACATGGGGACTTGATGTACACCGACCGAGGGAAGAACTGATTCAATGCTGGAGCGTCCTCAAGTGGACGTTTCGTAGCATGCAGCACTAGTTATACCTTTTCCTTAAAGGTCACCTATGTTGCTATTTTTAGGCAATAGCATAGGTCTCAGATATATTCAAATGTATTAAAAACATGTCTATGAAGTGTTTTGCTCAAAATACCAAACAGATCACACATTCTAGCCATGCCTCATATCCCTCTATTTCACTTCCTGTTTCAAAAGTGCTGATTTTATGTATAAAGGTTTAAAAAAAAGAAGAATTGATCAAAAAGGGGGGCGGAGTTTATGTCTGCTCATGCGGGAGATTCTACCGGCAGATTCTGCCGTGATGAAACACCATATCATGGATTATCAAGGATTATTTCTGAAACAGTATGGAGCTCAAGGCTTTCCTCTCTGCGGTTATTGACCACATAGGTGATGTTCCTTTTTATTCGCTGCTTCTTGACACACGATGCTCGTGCAGTAGCAGTTAGCTCTGAGTGTTAGCGGATGCTAATGTAACAGCCACCATGATACGGCACAACAGTCGGGCCATTGTTCTGATAGCAACTTTCTGATGTGTGTGGCTCTGGCATTGCCATATTAGCGTCAGTATCGGACGCAAATTGGATCAGCTCCTGGTTGTACCCCCCCATTTTTAGATGATTTGGTACAGAGAAAAGAGAGAGGGTTTATTTTCTGAGCTGCGTACAATTCCCTGACACCCGGGGGACACGATATTGAGTATACAAAGACAGCAAAAAGTGGAGTTTGCGCATGCGATAGGGCTCGCTTTAAGTATGAAAGCCAAAATATAAATTAAAGATATGCAAGAAAAACAACTGTGACCTATGTGACTTTTAATAAAAACGTACTCTCTTGAACAAACATTCTTTCTTTGTTTAAAATTAACAAATGGGAACTTACATGCAACAAGTTAGACGGCAATAAATGCACAGAAACAGGTGTGGGTCGCAGTTATTAATGGTCATGTTTCCCAAAAAGCCACAAATTGAAGTCGGGAGTACTCTATTTTACATGAAGACCTTTAATATTCTTTTATATTCTAAATGGTTCTGTGCGATTTATCATAATAATAGGTTTTTGTTGCTTTTAATAATATTTTATGTATAAATAAAGATAGTACTTAAATAAATAAAAATGATTTTTGTATTATATTTATTATATGCTAATTGTTGAAAGTGATATTTTTGTATTGTTAAAATAGTTTATTTAAAATAGTATTTTAGAGAATTTTCTATCATTAGTCCTATGTATTCTCGTAACTCGGAATTGTTTAGGCGTAAGTTTAGACTACCAGCTCTATATCAACTGATATATGCGTATTTGAGTATGTCACTTCGTTACAGCGGCACTTCCTAAAAGACCAATCATTCACTTCTGGTTCCACTGAAAATCTAACCATGCAGAGAGCGAGGTGACTACCCAGTGCTGTTCGCGAGCGCGTTTGAAGTATGAAGGTGTGTTACTTTATGAGCACAGGATATCACAGCAGAGGGTACAGGCCGACTCTAACCGCTTCGTTACTAACATCCAGAGGAAGGTAGGCGTGCACTTATAAAGACACAAAGGGCCAAGGGATTACCGTAGCCTTATAGTAGAATAAGGTATTACGCTCGGT
>NW_011357369.1:4865201-4873492 GCF_000735185.1 Notothenia coriiceps | reverse complement strand
AAGTTCACCTGAGGGGAAGTCATCTTAAAATTTTCCAAGATACCTGTGTCTCTAGGGACTTTGTCGAATTAGTTTAGAAATTTAATATTTTACGGTGAATAACGAGTTGTTCAAGAGTCATAAATCTGACTTCGTATGATTAAAAGCAACACGATCATCGACCCGACGCAGTCTCCCGTTGTTGTTGTTGTTGTTGTTGTGAACGCCGTTGGGGAGCAAATCAGCTATGTAAACGGTGACGTCATGACGCAGCAGCGGCTGCACCAGTCGGGCTCTGGGCGGTGTGAACAGAGCGGGAGCAGAAAAGGGAAACCGGAGCTGAACCAGTAAAGCTCTAGCTCGGAGCTAGAAAGGGAAAAGCGCTGGTGTGAAAGCCGCATTATAGGTGAGTGTTTTTAGCAGAGTCATATTAGGCCTATGTCCTTGTGATTCTGTTGATTATTACCTGTCTGTATTATGTTGCAGCTCAGCTGATTTTGGATTGATGGCAAAGGGAGAGGGACTTAAGGGAGAGTGAAAACACAAGGTAAGTTTCAAATAGGTCAGCAATTTCCCATCCTATAGGTTGCTAGATGTATCTAACCCTTTCTCCTGTCTCCCTCTTTCAGCACAAGAACCCCAGGGGCATTCAATGGAGCCTGAAGACCTGCAATGAGACCCTCACCCTGCACCTGAGTCTCAACTCCCAGAGTTTTGCAAGCCTCTCCCTGTTCCTTATTTTTATTAAACCAGCTTCCCAATGGTGTGGTTTTCGTTTTGTGAAAAATATGAAAACCTCACTTATTTTGTTGCTGTTGTTGTCTTTTGCGATAGTTAAATTGCGCCTCCTGCTGACTTGAGCCAGCCATTCTTTCCTCCTCTCTGTCAGTGGGGAAACTTTACATTTGTACTCCTTTCTCTGAGCGATTGGAACATCCCCCAGCAGCACAGCAAACCGTGGGGAAGACTATAGGACAACACCATAGACTGTATATATAAAGGACAACACGGAGGAAAAGGCACAGACACACTGCATGACATGCTATTCAATGTTTATTGAATTCCATTTATTTACAATGGATGTTCCTATAACAACACATTTAACATCATCATGCTGCAGCTGCTAGTCCTTTGACTCATTGTGCTGTCAGCTGACAATCATTGATAGGCACCTGTCGGTCTCCTGTCCTTTCTGAAAGTCATAAAGATTACATTAGTCATTTAGATTACTTATGTCCTCAATTACCATGGGATTACTGAAACCACCATGAATTAAAGAAATGGTAGAAATTAATCTAATCAGAATTCTGAAACCTTCCTTCCCATCCCCTCCCTCTAAATATATCAATAAACATTAGGAAGTGATGCTCCTGACTACCATACAAGTTTAAGAAGATAATATTTGTTTTAAAGAATTCAAAGCAATAAACAACAGCAACAGGCTCTTTAACCAAGGCATCGTTAGCCTAACATGTACAGTATAACAAGGCAGGTAAGATAGCTATTCATACTATCTATGTATATTTTTGTCATGCTATTTTATTTCTATTTAAGATGTTTACATTTTTGATTGTTTAATTCTAGTCTTTTAACTCTCTAATGTACAATGCCTTGTCTTTTGCTGCTGCAGCGTAAACATTATCCCAATTGGTATCAATAAAGTAGGCTACTTCTTATTTTATCTTAATCCTCAAATATTAGCGAATTTTAAGAGGCATGTTGAGTTGTTATAGCAGATAACAGACGGGGTAAAGAGGAAAAGGTCGGTAACATCCCAATGTTGTATCCTCAACTTTAAAAATGGAAATACAAATCAGTTTTTAGATGGTTAATTATTTGCTAATTACAATTTTGATGAGAAATTGAGATAAATACATATGGCCATACCTCCGACATTATCACTGTCACAAAAACCCTTTAGTACAGTATTGTCAGAATGTTGAGCGTTGCAGGGCAGATTTCACTTCATTTCTAGCTTTGAATAATAGTAAAGATAAGTGTAATAAGTCATGTAATATTGTTTTTATTCATGTAGCACATTTGAAAACCAGAGGCCTGTACTATGAAACCGGATTTTCGCTTAGTGAGCTAACTGCAGGGAAAACTCTGGGTTTCCGGTCCTACGACGCTGGTTCACTTTTTAGCGGGCTAGATCTCCTGAGATCAACTCAGTGAAAGCACTGCCTGCTGACCAATCAGAGCTCAGTGTGAGGAGTTTAAAGCTATCAAGTCATATTACAGGAGAAAAGAAATACAGAAAAACTGCCGTTGCAGGAAAGACAGCCAGCAAAAATCAACTGAGTGTGAACGTGAAAATTAATAGAATATCACCTCCCATCTTCAGAGCAATCTGACTATTATAACATTAGCGTTAAGAAAGCTTACTTAAATATCTGCCACAACATAAGTAACCGGATCAAAGTAACATTACGTACAGTCCGCGGCACTGTGAGTGCAGACGTCGATGTGTGTCCCATTATCATTCATATTACATCATAATGTATCATATATTTCCTTATCTGAGTCAGATTCTTGAGCTGTATCTGGCCGTGCAACACTAAACTGTATGCAGAAGTATTATTTTAAGCAACACATTAAGTTGACGAAACACTCGACTCAAATGTAATTAAAGTCAGATCCACTCGGGTCGGGCGGTGATATCATAAACCTGTTAATGTACGCATTCAAACACTTTTTTTTTTTTACCAGCTGTATTCACCTTGCAGGTTGAAGTCATGGATGTTTAAAGTCTTAATATTTGTCTAATATTATAGTTCACTTTTCATACAGGAAGTATGACGCTGCGCTATAAGTACACCTCTCCATGTTTGTGATTGGTCAAATGTTGCTAAACCCGCCACTTTTATGTGAACGCGCACATAACTAGATAGGGCAAAGCTGGCTTGAGTTACCGAGTTGATAACCAGCGTCGTAGGACCGTTTAGCGAGAGCGCGTTTGTTTTGGATTAGGTAAATTGGGTAACTCAAACATATCCAGGTTATGTTGAACCGGCTTCGTAGTACAGGCCTCTGGTTTACAAATTGGCCTTAAAATGGAACAGATAAATGACAATGTGATAATAAATACATACAAAAAACTCAAAAAATGCATGGTACACACAGTTTACGAAAAATAAATCAAACATGTGAGCAAAAGTACAGCTAATAAAAACATCAGTGTGGGTTGGCTGTACGGGAACGGAAACAATACAATGCCTACTCCTTTGGAGGAACAATAATCCAGTGTATCAAAAATAACCACTTCTTACTGATCAACCATCAATCATTTGGTGTGCAACATGTAAATATATTCAAACTGGAATGCATAGGTTTCATAATAATACAAGGTTATTCCTGCACAGTTCTTTCACGTGAGAGGTAAAGTAAAATAACTCCTTGGAAGCAGTAGTAGCAGTAATAGTATTTACACTAGCTCCACTGATTATCTTTTTCTGGAGCTTTTTAACACTTTGTGAGACTTCCTCATGGGAGGGAGTTTGTCCAGTTGTAATTCACCGATACAAACACATGAGCAATGCTGTAAATTGGACCTTACGTTTTTCTTCCAACCATAAAACATAAAAGAGTATTCCCTCAATTAGTATTGTCTATAAATTAAGATGGTTTTAGTTTTATTAGCTCAGGTTTCGAAATATCTATACCTGAGATTTTTGATTCCATCTCAATACCATTGAGCGGAATATCATTTTGTCAATGCTGCTGGCAGCTTCTCCCGGAAGAAATGTCTGGATAATCATCACACTTTCTGTAAACAGGTCGTATCCAGGGAAGCTTGTTCTGGAAAGAAATGTAGCTGTTTTACTTTTTTAAATGTCATATTTTATTGATGTAAAGACGAGTCCCTCTGACCAATTTCTATTCTATTTGCATCCATTTCAATCGGGTGGAGGCAGAAAGTTGAAAACTACCTGAAAACTTGAGGGTGAGTTATTTTATTTTGAGTGAACTGCCCCTTAAAGATGAGACCAATCAAGAGTATCTAGTTAGGTACGTCATGAAATAAAATCACAACAATAAAAAGCTGTATTGTTTCAAAATTAACAAATGTCCATAGATCCAATAGTTTTGCATACAAAAGGTACAAAGTGGGAGTGTTTTGATGCTATACACATATATTAACCAAAAATAAGGACATTTATAGACACTAAACAAGATAGTTTCTAGATGTCAACAAACATTTCTCGATTGTTTCCTACTTTAGTTTCTCAAACATCATGAAGATTACAATAACCTTTCTAAAGGCATACTTTGAAAAAGAAACCCTGTCATACACCTACGATGAAATGCTGGACATTTGATGCCACGTAGGATGTTACTAACGGCCATCACTTAGACACTTACAGCCATTTGGAAAAGAAATACTAGCTTCCTGATTAACGCTCTCTTTGACCTCGATGGGGAGCAGGTCAAACAGATGATCCTCCACTATCAGGCAGCTCTTGCGCAGCTGGCCGCACTGACCGAGCTGGACCGGAAGACGGTCCAGACAGTTCCCCTTCAGCTCCAGGTGGGTCAGCTGCGAGAGTTGGCCAATCTTCTCTGGAATGGTGGAGATACAGTTGTGGCCGAGACATAAGGTTCTCAGTTTGCTGCACTTGAAGAGTTGCTGGGGAACTACTTCCAATTTGTTGCCAGTAATGGCAAAATGTTGGAGGTTCTGCAGAAAGCCAACCTCCAGTGGTATTGTCACTACGGAGTTGTGGCTAACATCGAGGTACCTCAACTTGAGGAGCGTGAATAACGATGAGGGGAGAGACTCTAGCTTGTTATGTGACAGATAAAGGGATTCAAGGTTTTTTACATGGCTAATTGACAATGGAATGGTGATGATCTTATTGTGCCAAAGTTTGAGGCAGGTCAGTCTCTTGAGGTGCTGAAAGCTGATGATCTCCTCGATGGTCCGGATGTTGTTGGACTTTAGATCCAGTTCCTGAAGGTTGTTCAAACTGAAAATAGCGTGAGGTATTCTCTCCAGCTCACAGTTGAGAAGCTCCAGCTCGGCAAGATTCATTATTTTCTTCAAACTATTAAGAACTAAGAGCTTTGTACCATCATTATGAATGACCAACTTTATCAGATGCGGGGACAGGTCCGTTATGTTGGTCGGGATCTTTGTGAGGTTGCTTTTGAGATGCAGAATCTTTAAGTGCCTGAGGTCTCGCAGAGACTCCAGTCCGATCATTTTGTTGTTTTCAGAGTTCAGATTACCAACAAGGTAGAGTTCCCTTAAAGTTTTCAACAAGTATACCCAGCTAGGAATCTCAGCGACATCTGTGAATTTGACATGAAGGCACCGGAGGTGATCACGGAGAAAAATGAAAGCAGTCTGCTCAACTTTGGCTGGACAGTGATAGAAGTGCAGCTCCTGGAGGTTTGTCATTTGTGAGATCTTAGCTGTTATCTTGGCCTCTGGGATTAATTCTAGTTTGAGAATTTCCAAATCTGTGAGATCAAACACAGCATCTGGCACTCCAGAGAGCATAAAAAGATGGAGTTCCAACTTTTCTTGAGGGTTGCGTATCACATGCTGCCGCAACTTCTCAAAGGTCCACTCGTGGTTCAGGCTGATCTCCCGAAGTTTGTTCTCACTCACCTCAGAGAGAAAAACACCAAAGCGCTTTGAGTACAGCTGGTCGTACTGATCGACCATGTGGAGGAGGAACGCAAAATCATTCTTCACATCTGGAATGTCACTGAAGCTGCTCTCCTCTCTGACTTTTTCAAAGGAATACTCCTTAAGTGGTCGCCGAAAAAGCCAGAACAGTGTGTAGATACAGATTATGCCATAGGCGCATATGAGAGCAATGTAACTAACAAGGAGTTTCTTTAACATGAAGGCCATGTTGTGTGTACAATGGAACCTTTTGTATCCAGTCAAATGCTTGATGTCAGGCTCACACACATGGTTGAAATCTATAGAGGCAACAAAAGTCATGGTGTAGCACAGGATCAAAATGAACTTGACTGTTTTGATGACGGTCTGAATAGCATACAGCCTGTAAATCAGGTCACTGTCTTCCACATGGGCACGGAATTTGCGAACTTTTTCAAACAGGGCTTTGGCTTGCTCTCCGTCTTTTTTGTCCAGTATGGTCATGGCAGGAACTTCACTCACAAGCTTTTCAGCAGAAAACGTGACCCCAGATTTGGTCAGCATTGGGGCGGACTGGTTGGGACTCCCCTCCTCGCTGCTGGTGGACAGATGCTTCAGGAGGGTGGAGGCTCCTGCCAGTCTCTGTTTGTTCTCCTCCGAGTCCTCGCAGGCTGTCTCGGACAGCGCTTTGGTCGTCCAAGGCGATTCAAAACATTTTCCAAGTATGGAAACAAAATGTTCTATTTTGGAACTTGTCTTTGGGTACTTGAACCAGAAGTTGCTACTGACCATTAATACGATAGTGTGGATCAGAGCGAGGTAGGGGAAATATTTGGAATACCAAGGAAGGGCAACATGGTAGCACATCTGATTGACAAAGACATACTGCTGAAAATCCAGTTTGGTCCTGACACCTGTAGGTAGAGGCTGTCCCAAAGAACCCGACTGTGTGAAGGGAACTGTGGGGGGGATTTTATCAGGAGGCCTTTTAGCCATTAGAGGAGCAGCTTGCTCACCAATGGCACTTTCTTTGTTCCATAAGCTATCAGCTGTCTCCGGGGGTTGGGGTTGTATGAAGCCCCCAGACCCCTCTGGAGATGGTTCCAGAATGGGAAGACAAACCACTTGGTCCCTTGTTAACTGCATCGTTCCAGAAAATATGGCCAACATCAACATAACGATCCCCAGATAATCCATGAAGACATCCCACCATGGTTTCAGTATGCGATACGTTGGCTGGATGTCATTTAGGGAGGCTACTTCTGTGAGGGTGAACATTCCTGCAACAGAGAATATTAATGAACATTATTATCATTATTTCTCTCATTACAAAAACAACACAATATTGAATTATTCATGCTATTTTGGGATCCCTAATAACATCAGGTAAATGGACTGCTAACGTAAACTAGCCCTTAAGCTAACTTTGGCACATGCACATCTTTTTGAAAGTAGATTGATGTACATTGTCACTTCTCCAAAAAACATTTCATGAAATAAAATAACATAAAATACTTACACCATTTTTTTTTGCAACCAGTTTTTTTTTATATCACTTACTGAATGTACTGTGATACTATACATAACCTTACCTAATGAGCTTAATGAATCCAGGGAAATCAGGTTTGTGTGTAATGGAATCCTTGCTGTCACACTTTTTCTCTTACAGTAAAGTACGTACTTTTCAACTGAATTTCCAGATGTATGCACCACCTGACATCCGTAGATTAAAGGTCCCATGTCTTGGCCATTTCTACTGATCATAATTCCATTGTTGTGGTATACTAGAATAGATTTATATTGTGCAATGTTCCAAACTCACATTGGTTTCTCATACAGCATCTCTGTATAGTATGTGTATTCACTCTCTGTCCTACACGGCTTGTTGGAGCTCCTGCCCCTATAAGACCCTGCAATGGTTCTCAATCATTACAAACGCTCAAAAATAGTGGGAGGCTCCCGGTTACATCCCACAATAAGTACTCCAAAAATCTAGTTTATCTCACCTGCGGCTCGTTGTGGCAGTTCATGGAAGATACTCCATAACATCGCCTGGCCCCATGTTGATAGATTATGATATAACATTCCCACTTTGTAAACAAGACGTTAGTGTGTCATAATAAAATTTACTCCAATGTACAAGAAATTTTACCAAATCATATTGGACGACCAGTCGTCGATTTTTGAAACAACTATCATCTTACGATTCTGCCCCATCGCCAAGCTATACTTCGCAAATTCCCAGGCCGGTACAGTCCCGTCAAACGGCCAATAATGGACAGGCGCGAACACACAATACTTCCAAAAATACGTACATTTGACCAGACGTCTCAGTGCTTTGGGAGTTTCACCGATCACCTCGGAGCGTTTACCCCCACGACGGTCGGGGGGAGTAGTGGAGGGCAAGGCGCAGGTAAGCGGAACAGAGCGACAGAGAGTCTAAGGCGGTGCGTCGTTCGTCCTTTACTTGGGGTCCATGTGTGACAGGCGAGAGCGTCGTCGCTCGTCGCCGTTGCAGGCGGTTGTTGCCGTGGGTCTGGGGTGCGTCTAAGAGTAGACAACAGGAATCGACCACGTAAAAGACCAACGATTGCGGTATCATTTGTATATTAGTGACTACCAAGGCGCACATTGCCACCACCTGAGTAGTCTTCGTCCTCCGACCGCTCGACCTGGTTAGTCTCGTGTCACTCGTAGT